>NW_015389389.1:41888-70736 GCF_001527695.2 Protobothrops mucrosquamatus
CCAGCCCCACGGAATAGATGAGCCTTTAAAAATTATCATTTTTAAATGAAAATGCATTTCAAAAAGGCTGAATTGAGATGTCAATAAATGACGGGGGGAGGGAGGAAGGGGATGAAGGGGTAGAATTATATAAAATTTGGTGTATTTATAAATATAATGTAAATGTTTGTCTTTAAGAAGAGGAGATGATTGGCTAGTACCCCTAAACTGCATCCGAGGTGGTAGAAAAGAAGGTGATGGGATGTGTAGGATAGTTGGAAAGGAGGAAAGAGGAGAGGTCGTGGTTAAGAGGGGGAGGAAGGAAGAGGGAAGTAGGTAGGAAGGTTGAGGGAGTGTGGATGCAGGGGGGGGGACCACTGGTTATTTCTGAATACTTACTGAGTAGGCCTTTTTATGTGTTTGTTTTTCTAATGATATGCACCATATTTGTATTATTTGTCCATATGTTTATTTGAAAATTAATAAAATTTGTAAAATAGAGATGTCAATAAATGACTGAAAAGGCGTAGTTTCCCAAACTGTTCTGACGATATCTTGAGTAGTTCAGTTGCTTTGAGTTCTGATTGTGTTTTTTCAGACAAATCATTATTATAACTAGAGCTGCCAAGTGGTAATATATATCTTCAATATATACTTATACAATATATATACTCCAAATATATTGAAAATGGAAATGAAAAAAACCTAGGGCTCCTTATAGTTATAGTTAAGTTAAAACAAGATGTTCATGAACATGGAAGGAGATTATGCTGATTCCCAATATGATAAAAATTTATGCAAATGCAGTCAACATTTAGCAAAACTGGTTGGAATCAGGAAAACATAAAACTTTAATAATAAAGCACCATAATTATACCTGCTCAACATATGGGCAAGTTAGAATGGTTTAGGTTGGTATTTGAGAAGAGAAAGCAGGAAATTTTCATTTCAAATGATAGAATTTTGCCACCAAGAATATCCAGTTCTCAGTTATTACCCATCTAAATGCAAAACTGAAGTTGGAAAAAACTGGATTTTTGAACTGCGGTTTGTGTTGCCTTTGTGTTATTTTCCATCAAACTAAGAAAATCTCTTGCACAATATCTAAACAGCTCTGCTATGGATGATACATTTCTCTTCCTATTCACCTTTCCTAATGCTCGTTGCTTTTTTTTTTTTTACTTATTATAGTGGTTTGGAAATATTGTGACCATGGATTGGTGGGATGACTTATGGCTAAACGAAGGATTTGCCAGTTTCTTTGAGTTTATGGGTGTAAATGCTACAGAAGAAAAATGGCAAATGGTAAGAATTCTTATCTTTGTATAATTATAGAATATGAACAAAGAAAGTATTACTCATGTTTATGGACAGTTTAGCCCAAGAATTATGTTAGAATAGAATAGAATAATGGAGTTGGAAGGGACCTTGGAGGTCATCTAGTCCAACCCCCTGCTTAGGCAGGAAACCCTATAGCATTTCAGTGAAATGGTTGTCCAATCTCTTCTTAAAAACTTCCAGTGTTGGAGCATTCACAACTTCTGGAGGCAAGTTGTTCCACTTTGTTTGAATTTGTTTCCCAAAAATACAACGGGCTGCCTGAAATCAATTTTGAAGCCCCATGTTCTGCTCCCCAACCACTGATTTCTAGTCTTTTTTAAATGGTCTACAAGGAGAAAACCTCAGAAAGGAAAGTAGCTCAAGTTTACCAGAATTGGGTCACTAATACAGGAAAATTAAGTCCTGAGTATTAATTGGTTCCAGTTTCCAAGACACGGCTTCAGGTCAAAATTGCATCAAAATAATTCAAAATTACGAGGGGAAAGTGAGATTACTGTATGCTCCATACTTTTTCTGCAAAGTGTGATATAACAATGAGAATGGTAGCTCACTGATCATTATAAATTTATTTATTTTTTGATACCAAAAACTAACTTTCCATTCATCTATTGGTTTTTCATGTAACATTTTCATGCTTTTTGCATGAAAAACTGACAAGCTGTAACATCAGATTAAACAACAAGGCTCCATCTTTATTTGGTATCTAAACTGCGCTTTTTGGCTTTTCTCTTGTGAACGGCAGTAGGATCATCCCTGGGGAGATTCCAGCAGTAATCGGCAAGTATGGAAGGACTCCATTTCCCCTGGTATCTTTTCTCCATGCTTGCAATATCTTGGTGGAATCTCTCCCCATCACTCTGTAAGAGGTTCCACTGTTGTAATCTGGAGCCCAGTAACTCTGCCTTACTCTTAGGCAATTCCAAATTCCTGACCAGGTCATTTAGTTCACTCTGTGAAATTAGATGTGGTTCAGGAGGAGCGTATGGTGGGCTAAAGATTCGACGGCCCCGGGTCAGCTGCATTCTGCTCATCGTCTTTATCATCATCTGAGTCTAGAGAGTAGGATTCTGGTGGATCTGGAATTGGCAAGTCCCCACCATGGGGTACAGGATGCAATGTGGATGGAATGCTTGGATATTCCACAATCCACTTCTTCTTTCTTGAGATCCCTTTTGCAATTGGGGGAACCATGCAAAAATAGCAGTCGCTACCATGATTGGTGGGTTCCCTCAACACCATTGGGACTGCAAAAGGCATGGACTTTTTCTTCTTGTTTAGCCAATAATGCAGATAAGTTGCACATGTAATGCAATGATAATGAGGGGCCCAACCCTTATCCTGATCCCCTATTTTGCATCCAAAATATAGGTGGTATACCTTTTTTTTTTTACCTCTGCCATCATACTGCACTTTTGAGATGCAAATGGAACCGCGCCACAAATGTAGCAGAAGTTATCTGCATTGTTTACACAGTTTCGAGGCATCTTGGCTTCTAAGGGAAAATATCACACAACTGTTCCTTGGAAATGTTAGAGAATGACACTTTCACAAGCCACCAGATGTAACTGTATGGTGCGTAGATCTGACCAAGACAAATGTACCTTGGAATAAATTACAGTTAGATAATAATCTTTACTCTCAAAGTGAAGATAAATTTATACACAATGGTACATTTGTCTTGGTCAGATCTACGCACCATACAGTTACATCTGGTGGCTTGTAAAAGTGTCATTCTCTAACATTTCCAAGGAACAGTTGTGTGATATTTTCCCTTAGAAGCCAAGATGCCTCGAAACTGTGTAAACAATTTCATTGTTCTACCATACTCTGTCGAGAAGTTACAAGGCATCATGATCATTAGACACCTCCCTCCTTTGTAGGCAAATATACTCACCTGTGTATAAATCTTTATTGTGAAATGTCTTGAAAACTTTAGCCAACCAGCACCTCTTTCACCCATTTTCTAATTAATCTAATTAAAATATGTAATTGTAACACATTTTATCTTAGAGGTTGATAATTTCCCAAAATTTTTAGACCAGTAGTATAATGCTGATCTTAGAATACTGATCATTGTTGAAAATCAGCCTATATTAGGGAATACTTAGTAGGATTATTCTTCTAAGTAGTCCATCCAAGATTAAAGAAACAGACATTTTCACCGACTTGTTGAATCTCCAGCATGGACTTGGATATTTGTTGTTTTATAGAATAATGTAGGAGAAGGGATAATAGGATCTAGTTGCAGAGTGAAAAGGGGGATCAGCCTAGAATTCCTACATAGTCACAAGAGAACTAAGTCCAACATCCCCCCCTTAAGTGCTGTTTATTCTTATCTAACTCTAAGCAGGTTGCCAACAGTTCGTTGAGAAGATTCCTGTGAATAGGATTTTATCTATAAATCAGTTTAATTGGATCTCCTCCCCAATAGACTATAATAGTCCTCCAACTACATCAGGGGTGTCAAACTGCCGGCCCACGGGCCAGATGCGTCATACAGAAGCCACGCCCACCCATTGCCAGCAATGGCAAAACTCTCCCAATATGTTGTGCAATGTCACGTGACGTCACGAGTTTGACATGTCTGAATTACATGGACTTCAGAAGTCTCATAAGTGACCATACTTACTAAGGAATTTTGAGAATTAAAAGTATCAAGGCTGCTCTAAAATATTGATAGAAACATTCCTTTCTAATAATTTAAATAACCTGCTAAATATTAAGTATTGCTGCTCAACAGGAGATAGCTATTAGCTGACCTTATTTGAGTTCAAAAGCAAGGCAACATAAGGTTTAATTAATACTTAACTGAGAAGATACTCAGATCTCAGGGCTGTAGGCTAAATGAAACATCCTGGGGAAAAACAGTGGCAAACTACTTTTGAATTGCTGCCAAATAAACTGAAGGTTTTTGTCTTTTTTAACAGGAGTTCAGCCTCTGAAGTATTTTTGTTTTTAGCAGGATAGGTTTCATCAAGTTATTTAGCTCTGAAATTTATAACTGGAATGTCCAGCCTTAGCAATGTTAAAGCTTGTGGACTTCAACTTCCAGAATTCCCCAGCCAGCCCTTCTGGTTGGTGAATTTTTGGAGTTGAAGTCCACAAGACCTAAAGTTGCTAAGGTTGAATGCCCCTGATTTAGAAGCTTCCTTGAGTTATCAAACTTGATGGTAGAAAAACAGCTTGACCAAATATTGGTTGTTTTATAATATGTATTGATTATACATATGATAGATATATTTATTAAAAAAAATAGGTAAAATTCTAGAGAATCAAGAAAGTGAGCTGCAGTAACTATTTCTTTGCTCTCTATCCTGTTAATTAGCTATCAATCCAAAACTTCTTTTATCCTATGATAGATTAGATTGACAATTGGCATGATTTTATTTATGCTAATCATTTTTCATGTATTAGCCTGCTTTTAGCTAATTAAGTAAATCATTTGGGGTAATAATAACATTTTTCCACCCAACTCTTTCTTCTCCACAGTTGGATCAAATTTTAATTGATGACCTACTGCCAGTGCTGAAGGATGATTCTTTGGTTTCATCTCACCCTATTACGGTGGATGTGTCTTCTCCTGATGAAATAACATCTGTATTTGATGGCATATCCTACAGCAAAGTAAGAGCTTACGTTTCCCCATATAATTGGGAGAAAAGAAGTTAAACATCTTTGAACTGTTTTTTTCATCTTGGGGGAAAATCCAGGAGATGAATCTTGTGGGATTATATTTTACATTTCCATATATGTGTATATCTGCACTATGTGGTGTTACAGCTCAGAGGCAGGAGAGATGGAGAACTTGATTTCCTTAAATAGTAGAGGAACACAATACAAGTAGTCTTTCAACTTGCAACCACAATTGAGACCAGAATTTCTGGTTACCAAGCCTCAAATTTTGATCACATGACCATGTGGATGTGGTGATAGTTGTAAATGCAACTATTTTTTCAGTTATTATACTGAAACTGTTTATAAAGTATTTGGGGTGATAATTACATAATTGTGATATCCTGCAATGTAATTTTCATCAGTTAGTGGTTTGCAAGAGCATAGTCGCCTAAGTCAATATATATTATATGAAGTGGCACACCGGAAATGGTTAAGATTAAATAAATTAATCATTATCTTTGTACTGGTGTACAAAGACTTGTGTATATTGTTCCTACCTGTTGATTCTTTTATAGGGTACTCTGGGTTTCTCTATAGTGCATCAAAAATGAATGATACTAAGATGATACTTTGCTTGCACAGTGGTTTTGTTCTGGTTCAAATCATATAAGCTTTACTCATGACCAGGCACGAATCACCAGTTGTGTTAGCTGGATCATCCACATATATTTTTAAAGGCTGAAGTCACACATCTGGATTGAATTGTGGCAAACAAAGTTGTTTGCAATCTATTTGTAAATTAGGAAGTTGTCTTGTATCAAATCAGAGTGTTACTCTACTTCTGTCAGTGTTGTCTAGTTTGATTATTAGCAGATCTCCAGAATCTCTAACTTGGCAGTGCCAGTGATTGAACTTGGGACCATCAATATGCAAAGCATGTTATTTGCTACTGAACTCTGACACTTTTCTCACTGGATTGCTTCAAGTTGGAATGGGAATGGGAAAACAAAGCCACTGACCGTAATAAATGTGTAAGTTGGCACAAATGACATGAATCAGCATGCCAAATGGAGCTGGCTCATGTTTATCAGAAAATATCTTCACTTTACGCCAATAAATCCTCAATTTTCCAGATGTTTTCTTCCCGTTTCTGATTTTCTGTCCCTCTTTCTTAGGGTGTGTTTTAGTTTCCTTTTGTGGTGCTTGTACTTACTGAATGGTTATAAGGTATCAAGAAAGGTATTTCTATTATTTTCTGTTCCACGTATTTCTGTGATCCTGAAATTTCCTTGGCTGTCCCCACTTCCCAATCTTCTAAAGCTCCACAGAAGGATGATCCTCACAATACCCTTATCTGAGGTTTAATTGAGATGTGGGAAGTCAAGGAACTTGTAGACATCTGGGAAGATCATTGTACCAGTGAAAGACAAGACATTAATCTGTACACAGACATATGCTCACTTGTTTAGAATAATTCTGTCCATCAGTGAGAATTGCATTAAAATGTTCTCCTTAGAACTGAAGTCAAAGTTGAAGCAATCTTCATCACAGTATTAATATTCATAAGTAACTGTTAAAATCATTCTGAGCAAAACTATGTGTGTGTGCTGCCTTTTATTGGCACCTATCTAGTGAAGTCTGGAAACTACAAAACTTCAACAGACCATGGGCTTTTTGGGTCAATATTCCCCAACATGTAAAAGAATCAATGTGAACCTACAAAAACCCAAAAAGAGCTTGAATTGAGCAATTTGGGGCTGAATACTTTTATATTATATCTACTAGTATAAAGACAAGTAGTTATATTAAGATTTCAACAAATGGCTAGGAAAGTTTGGCTAATTCTTGGTTATATTTAGTCTCAGACAGGGAGTTTACACAATGCAAAGAGTAACTAATACTATGTTTGCGTTTCTCGATTGCACAGAAATAGAATATACATCATCAGTGTGTATTATTCAGGCAGACTGACACAGTTTGCTTGTTCATTTGGTTTTTTTGAACACCTTGAATATGGTATATGGAGTACTATTTATCAATATTATCAAATCTCTCTATCTAGGGAGCGTCAATTCTCAGAATGCTTGAAGACTGGATCTCACCAGATAACTTCAGAGCTGGATGCCAGGTATAAGTTCTGATGAAATTAAACCCCAAATTATTAATAATTTAAGCTGTATATATTTCCCTGGGAGTAATTATTGGGCTACATATTTCTCTGGAATAAATTATTGGATTTTAGTTGTGAATTAACAGATTTTGAGGATTGGGTTTGAATTAGGAATTGGGATAATCTTCCCTAACCTAGTGCCTTTCATTTAAGTTTGGATTAAAGGACCCAGAATTCTTTTTTTAAATAATAATTTTATTAAAAATTGTAATTAAAATACAACTAATGCAACAAAGAAAAAAGAAGAAATAGAAGGTGCAGAAAAGAAAAATGAATAAAGAAATGAGTTTCCTCGTAATCCCAAGTATAAACAATTTTAGTAATTTATCACTCTTAAAATACAACTAATGATCTATTCTTCTCTTATCCCATCTCTTATTGATAATCAAATAAAGCCTCATAATTTCAATCCAAATGTGAGCAAAAGTTTATCAAGGGATACCAGAATTGACAACAAATCTATTTTAACCTTTATATTCCTTCCTTTTTATTTGTAAGAATCTTGACCTTTAGTTTTTTCAAATAATGTTCTAGAACAGACATGTCAAACTCGTGACATCACATGACGTCATGCGACATATCAGAACTTTTTCCCCATTGCCGGCAATGGGGTAGGCACAGTTTCCTTGTGACGCATCCGGCCCGCGGGCCAGCAGTTTGACACCCCTGTTCTAGAATGTGATTTCATTCTCCCTTTGTCCTTCAAAATTTTGACGAACCTTTTTTGTAAATTCAATATAGAAAAATTATCTTACTTAATTTTGGTTTACTTGCCAGTTCTTCATTCCACCATGGTCAGGGACTTGTCTTCATTCCATGATTTCTTAGCTGGCTGTTCATCCTTATCTCTTTTTAAAATAATTCATATTGAAAAATTTTAATTAAGTAGAAAAAATGAGAAATACATAAAAGAAGGAATAAGAGAAAAAGAAAAAGTGCAAGAAACAATACAGTTAAAGAAAACAAAGAAAAAAGATAATTAAAGAAGTGACTTCTGGCCTTCATTACATCAGTTATTACTCTTCTCCCTTTCCAACATAACTATAAACCCCTAATCCTCGTGAAAAACTTTTTTCTCTGCATGATCCCCACTATTCATGGATATGTGTTAGTCTGCTATGTTTCCACCCTGAATATATATATATATATATGAGTACTAATTGAATAAAAAATTGTTTAAAAGAAAAAACACACATCAGGCTACCACATGCTGCCTACCTTATAGAAGAGCATCAGTTTGGTAGAGATGGAATTGAGATCAAAGTAGTTAAGGTTTCAGAGCCCACAATAATATTGTCATAATTGCTAGTTGAGGAATAATGATTGTGCAAGCAGTTCTCTACCTTCTGCACTTGATCAAGTTGCAGTTGGTTGCATATTTGATCTGTACTTTGATTCAAGCTAGGAATAATCGTGTAAACTAACTTCATGAAAGCGTCAAAGTGTGAGTGAGACAAACAGTGCCATCTATTGTTCTAATGCAGCACATTCAAATGTGTAGGAAGAGCCAAGAAAAACATGATTTATCAAGCCATACTTCTAAAGTATCAGACCAAGAGATAATTTCTGGAATATATCAACTATGTCTAAAATGAAAAGAGCTTGAGACTACACAGAGCTGTGCATGTTTTTTCCTGCACAGCCTCTATTTTCCTGCTGGCATGTAAATCAGGTCAAATGCATGTATATGTATATGTATAGGTATATGTATATGCATATGCATGTGTATGTGTATGTGTATGTGTATGTGTATGTGTATGTGTATGTGTATGTGTATATGCATATGTGTGTGTATATGTATATGTATATGTATATGTATATGTATATGTATATGTATATGTATATGTATATGTATATGTATATGTGTGTGTAGATATGTGTGTGTGTGTGTATGTGTGTACACACACACACACTTCAACTTCCACGTTGCTGCTATGAACACATTTCTAGAAACTGTGCCCATGGTAGATTTCCATGGGAAGCAATCCAACTGCTCCAGTTTTTCCCACAACATCCTCCACACCTTTCAAGATAGGGTAGGCTGAGGAACGGTGACTAACCCAAAAATTTTGATGAGCTTCTAGGGCTGAGAGGGACTTGAATTTTGCTATTTGTTCTCTAGTTTTATCATCTTATCCATTAAACCATATGAGCTCTGACAAAGAGAAATACAGTATATCCTTTTGAATTATAACTATCAGTCTCAGCAATGACCATTCAGAGCACAGCCATTACAACTTTCAATCACAGCATGACCAAGATAGTGTCTTATCCAGTCTAGCATACTTCATGTCTCTACGGGACGTATTGGAGGAGCCATGTCCTCCATCCCCCCCACAAAGTGAAGAGAACCTTGTCCCAAAGGTTCATTTTTTCAAAAGGCCACTGGACTTTTATTGGTTTAGAGCTGAACCTAGAAGAACTGAATAAGCGTCTTGGATGAGAAGCAAAATGTTTTCAAAGGGAAAAAAACCCAAGAAAGTCCAGTTGCCTTTTGAAAAAAAGTACCTTTGGGACAACCTGGAGCAGGGGTAATCAACCTTGGCTCTTTTATGACTCGTGGACTTCAACTCCCAGAATTCCTGAGCCAGCTGTGCTGGCTCAGGAATTCTGGGAGTTGAAGTCCACGAGTCATAAAAGAGCCAAGGTTGACTACCCCTGATGGAGGATTGAGAATCTCTACAGACAAAAGAGGAGGAAGGTTTTACTGACTTTCTTGAACTCAGTTATTTACCTGAAGCAGAAATACAGGTCATCCTCAACTTACGACCACAACTGAGTCCAAAATTTCAGTTGCTAAGTGAGACATTTGTTAAGTGAGTTTTGCCCCGTTTTATGACCTTAGTTGTTAAGCGAATCACTGTAGTTGTTAGGTTAGTAACACAGTCGCTAAGTGAATCTGGCTTCCCCATTGACTTTGCTTATCAGAAGGTCACAAAAGGGGATCACATGACCCTGGGACAATGCGATCGTCATAAACATGAACCAGTTGCCAAGCATCTCAATTTTGATCACGTGACTACAGAGATGCTGCAGCAGTTGTAAATGCAAAAAATAGTCATGTCACTTTTTTCAGTGGTGTTATAACTTTGAACAGTCACTAAACAAGCTGTTGTAAGTCTAGGATTATCTATAGTGATAGAATCTTCTTTGCCACCCAGCAGAGTCTTATGACCTGTGGCCCTGTTGGTAAAAACTGCCACATGATAAATATACGTACCTTTAATCAACCTTTATATTTTTTAGTAGGCATAGTACAGCCATAAAGAGCATCCCATTCAGCAGAAGTTATTTCCATGCACAATTCTTGTCAAGCTCACCTCTTTTGTTTAAAAGCTGACCTCAGGTAGAAATTCAACAAGAAGAGGAAAAAATAAGTTAGAAACAAAAGTGCTGGGCAGGGGGGTGTTGTGTGTAGAGAGGAGGCAGAGAACACTTAAAAGACAATTCAGCAAAAACACAGCTGTTCTCTGACAATAAAATCCACACTCCGAATCTTGCATGTCTGCAGGATCTGCTCATTGGTCCCTGAAAGCAAGTTTCAATGCTTTTGAAAGGACAAATCTATTCTTTATCCAGCAGTGACATTGAGACTCAGCAGTTTTTAGCCTGACAAACGTATTGGGCTGTTCATTAGGGCAAAGAGATGAGAAAGAACGAAAGAGAATTCTAGTTGTGTTCTTTTTTGTTTGTTTGTTTGTTTACCTACGTAGTGTGCTTAGATTATAAATTCCTGTCTTGTTTAATGGATGAGGGACTTATTTTAAGATCTGTGTTCTTGAATAATTGAAATAGAAGGTGAAGCAGAGTATTATGAGAGCAATCCACTTTACCTAAATACCTTTCACTTGGAGAAACAATTAAGGTCCATGAAAGTTGCATTTCTAACTATGTTAAACCAAGGACATTTTTTTTAATTCAGGGCTTTTTTTTCATCTTGAGAACTTTTATGAAAAAAAATATATAATTGTAAATTATTTATTTCGCATCCTGTAAACTGGATGCTTAAAAACTCAACATTGTACACCCATATCCTATATATCAGAGTGGAGACTTACAGCCCTCTGAATCTTCTTTGGTGTTTTAGATAGGATTAATTGCCCTGAAGCTTTAAAGTCACAACTGGAATTGTTTAGAAAACAATTGAACACTAGCCACTTATTTGGCTGCCTCTGTGATGTGCTTTATCTGTGTACTTGTATAGAGGTTGTACGCTGTACCAAGCCATGCACCATGATCAAAGAGTGATCTGGAGGATGACAAGTTAAAGAAAGATGTTCTGATAGCAATCAATATAACTTGTTACGGGAAATGCTAATGTTCAGAATTTGCAACCCTACGTAATAATTTTCTCTTCTCCCACAGAAATACCTAAAAGACCATTATTTTAACAATGCAAAAACAGATGATTTCTGGCAAGCAATGGAAGAGGTATGTTTGCTTTATCCCCAGTAAGTTCACACTTTTCACCAATAGCATCTGAGCTTGCATCAGAGAAGAAATAATATTTTAGCACTAATCATGCTTTTCATGTTGTTGTGGCGGCACAATTAGGAAAAGACAAGAAGAGCACCAATGAATTAAAGAACTATGAATTAATGAGTCTAATAGCAATTTGCAGCTTTTTTGGGTGCACTTCTCTTCCAACTGCCAAAAATCTCTGGGTAGATTTGTAAAGTAAACAAACTGAAATAGCAAAGCAAGATTCAAAGAAAAAGTACCAAAGATTGAGCCTCAATTATGTTATAACCATTATATTGGGGTACTAACAAATACAAAGTTTGATTGGAGGACCAAATGATTATCTTAAAAATACTCTGAGAAGCCAAACAAAAGAAAGAAAAATGTGCATTAGCACACGATGTGCCACCAAAACGCCAGCTACAATTTAATATCAGTTTGTCGCAAATAAATGAATTGCTCAAAAACCTCCAGGAAAATTGTTATAATCTCTACTTTTGATGTGGAAGAGTCTCCCAGCATGACCGTCTATTGTTGTTTTTAGGTAAGTGGGAAGCCTGTCAGAGACGTGATGGACACATGGACCAGGCAGATGGGTTATCCTGTGCTGAAAGTTGCTTTAAACTCAACAGTCACACAGCAACGTTTTCTATTGGATCCCAAAGCAGATCCCTCCAAGCCATCTTCTCAATTTAGGTATCTTCTGTCTAACAGTTTGATATGATATTGCTAGACTGGGGAAATTTGTTTTCTCAATGATCTTCACCATGTTCTTTTCACATAGATAACTGATACTGTATAATAAAATCGTTTAGTTGATTCTTATATTAGGACTGGAGAACCTATGAAGCTTCTGATGTAGCTGTGGTGTAACTTCTATTTTTATGCTAACGGGTAACTGGAATTAATGGAATTTGGAGCCCAACATCTTCAGAACATGTTGCCAATCTTTGCCTTATTTAATTGCAGCAAAACTATTTATCTCCCAAATCAACCATGATTTGGTTCACAGTCAGTGAAATTGATCAATGCACTCATTAATTTCAGTAACTTGATTAGTCACTGCTTTGCTGGGGATTTATTCATTCCCCAATGACAGAGTATATGTTTGCGTTCTGAAGGTCCCTAAAGGAAAACAGCTGCCAAGTCAGTTTAAATAAAACTGAATTTGATGGGCAGACAGGTTAGCACAGTAAAGGCAGCCTCCAACATTGCTGGAACTGTTGCTAATTTCTATAGCTGAACCTGAATATGCAGGTAGTCCTCGACTTACAACCACAATCGAGCCCAAAATTTCTGTTGCTAAGCGAGACAGTTGTTAAGTGACTTTTGCCCCATTTACGACTTTTCTGGCCACAGTTGTTAAGTGAATCACTACAGTTGTTAAGTTAGTAACACAATTGGAAAGTCAGTCTGGCTTCCTCAATGACTTTGGTTGACGGAAGGCTACAGAAGGTGATCACGTGACCCCGGGACCCTGCAAACGTCATAAATATGAGTCAGTTGCCAAGCGTCCAAATTTTGATCACGTGACCATGGGGATGCAGCAATGGTCCTAAGGGTGAAAAACGGTTATATTGAAGTAAATATTCTAACCAGCAAGACCACAGATGTTTTTATAGTATATAAAAAATGGTGGCATGATTCATTATAACAATTCTTAAAAATATGCCTTTCTGAATTTTCAGTTACAAGTGGAATATTCCAGTGAAATGGGAAGAGGGGAATACATCAAGTATAACATTCTACAATAAATCAGATTTAGCAGGTAATCGGAGCTAATGGATAGTAACTATTCACAAAGTAAATATTTCTTTGAATCACATACCAAGGTGGTTTGTCATTGCTTTCCTTTGAACTGTTTTCTCAAATTCCAGTCTCTCCTATAGGGTGGAATTCCTTGGTGAGGTCCCATTTAGGTATAACCAGGCCAAATCCAGCTTAGTTTCCAAGCCTATACAAAACAGAGTAAACGGCATTGACTTAATAGGAGTTTCTTTTGAAAGAGCAAGGTGGCCCAAAAGAATTCACCATCTGAATTACGAAGAGGAATGATTGTTCTTTTCACAGCTCCTTCTCAGGTGATAGCAATGTCCCAACTCTACAAGCCTTTAAAATCTTTGATAGAAAATTTTTGAGATATTATTGATAGCTGTCTGTGCAGGCAAATTACCTTATTCATCTCTCAATGAATTGCTTTGAGGACCCCATCAGAGCAACATACAGGATAACCAGTTAAGGTAGCAAGTCACTCCAAAAAGCAAAGGAGCAGGGGGGCCTCATCTTACGCATAATGAAGGACTATCGAAGCTAGTCACCGTAATCATTGTCCATCCTGGCTTATGGCTTCAGTTGGCTCCTTCATTATTCTTGGTAGAGTTGACCATTTCTTAATAATGTAATATGCCTTATATAGGACTTATTATGTGTCTAGTTTGAAATTTTCAGTGAATACAGAACAGCACAATTGTCCTGAATATGGAATACAGAACTTAGCAGGCATGCTAGTCTCCAAATAGTGCAAGAAATACTATATCAATTTATCATTTATTTATGGAAGGATTACAAAGCTCTGCTTATAACCCTTAAGATCCTGTATGGCTTGGATCTAGGCTACTTGGTTGCTTGTTTATTATTATTCTTTATGCAACAAGGTTATATGAGAAAAGTCACATTATAATGGTGTCTGGCCCCAAAAGGTAAAGGGCTGCAGACCTCTGGGACTACACAACCAACTTTTTGCTTTGGGGAGTTGCTGCTGTGACTATTGATTTTCCATGAAGCACCTTGCTTGGTGTTTTTCCCCAATTAGAGTCTTTGATTCAGATAGGGCCTACATTGCTGGTTCTTACAAAAGTAAACAAAATCAGTTTTTATTAAAAAGTAAAACGATCAAATACAAAACCTATTTATACTTAAAATATTAACACTATTGTCTCTTAAAGAAGGGAAAGGGAGAAACGGCTTGATAAAACAGATAACTTCCAAAATGCTTAAATGCGGGGGGGGGGGGAGGAAACGTTACAAAACAAGATGCATGTTCCAGTAACACCACAAGATGGCGCTGGTCTGTTACAAAATGCTAGTTTAATACTCAGATCAATCTTGCACTGTTCTAAATTTAATACGGAAAATAAAGTCATGTTCATCAACTTTATTCAAAATGTGTAGCTGGGAAACGTATATCCTAATCCACATTTGGACTGAGCCCAAAGCAAAAAAGATGAAAAATTAATCTAATATACACAACAAAATAAAATTGGTTAATGCAGATTTTCTGGGTAAAAAAATTATCTATTTCTGCATAAACAAACTGCTCTGCTTTTCCCTGGATCACCCTTGATATTTTGGGGGATAATTCAAGCCATTTATTAGAGCTATGGGAGGTATTCTTTCTTTCTTTCTTTCTTTCTTTCTTTCTTTCTTTCTTTCTTTCTTTCTTTCTTTCTTTCTTTCTTTCTTTCTTTCTTTCTTTCTTTCTCTTTCTTTCTTTCTTCTTTCCTTCATCTTTTCTTTCCTTTTTTTCCTTCATATGTCTGCTGTCTGTCTTTCTGTCTTGAAATTACTCACCCGTAAGTGTCTCCAGGTGGCTACAATTATCAATCAATCAATCAATCAATCAGAATAGAGTAGGAAGATACCTTGGAGGTCTTCTAGTCCAACCCCCTGCTCAAGCAGGAGACCCTATACCATTTCAAACAAGTGACTGTCCAGTCTCTTTTTAAAAACCTCCAGTGATGAAGCACCCACAACTTCTGAAGGCAAATTGTTCCACTGGTTAATTGTCCTCACTGTTAGGAAGTTTCTCCTTCATTCCTGGTTGCTTCTCTCCTTGATTAGTTTTTATCTGTTGTTTCTTGTCTTGCCTTCTGGTGCTTTGGACAATAAGTTAACCCCCTCTTCTTTGTGGTAACCCTTCAAATACTGGAATATTGCTATCATGTCACCCGTAGTCCTTCTTTTCTCTAGACTGGTCATACTCAATTCCTGCAACTGTTATGGTTCGCTCCTATTTTTCCCTGCTCAGATGAAGCTNCTTCTTCTTCTTCTTCTTCTTCTTCTTCTTCTTCTTCTTCTTCTTCTTCTTCTTCTTCTTCTTCTTCTTCTTCTTCTTCTTCTTCTTCTTCTTCTTCTTCTTCTTCTTCTTCTTCTTCTTCTTCTTCTTCTTCTTCTTCTTCTTCTTCTTCTTCTTCTTCTTCTTCTTCTTCTTCTTCTTCTTCTTCTTCTTCTTTCTTACGGATTCAAATCCTGCTAAATGTAGCAAAGGGAGAGAAATTGGGGCATCTATGTGACAGAAAGCATACCTCTCCCAATGCTGATTCTGCTTAACATGGGAAATGTGTATTCTCAGTCTGGCAAGCTAGGAATGCAGGCTGGCATAACAACATGCTTACAGTGCTCATTTATCTCTTTATAGCTGTTTCAGAAATCCTACTGCAAAAACATTTATTTATTGCTTTTACTGTTTGATTTTATCTATAGTTCTGACTTTGCTTTTAGATAGATAGATAAATAGATAGATAGATAGATAGATAGATAGATAGATAGATAGATAGATAGATAGATAAACAGACAGACAGACAGACAGATAACCTTTATTGTCATTTTTTACTGTGGCACAGTGGCACACATTAAAAATGAAATTTAGTTGCTTGCTCTCAAAGTATACACATACATAATCCACATTTAAACATACTATGTACAACATATGCATAGACCTACAGCCTTACATATAAGTAACATATAAATATTAATCACTGTCCATAATGGAAAGAGGAAGCTTTAGAGTTCACAAGATTAATACTGTATGGAACAAAACTGTGACTGAATCTGGATGTTCTGCTCTGAATTCCACGGAGCCTCCTCCCAAAAGGTAACAAGGAAAACAGTTTGTGAAGAGGATGTGTAGTGTCCCAGACAGTCTTGCAGACCCTGCTCAAGCAATGCTTATGTGCTATGTCCTGGATGGAAGGGAGGGAACTGCCAATAATCTTTTCACCCATCCTTACCACTCTCTGCACTGCCTTCCTGACTGAAGCAGTGATGCTTCCAAATCAGACTGTGATACTGTATGACAGGATGCTCTCGATGGTCCCTCTGTAGAAAGTGGTAAGGATGGAAGAAGGAAGATATGCTTTTCTCATGTGACGCAGAAAATGCAGGCGCTGCTGTGCCCGCTTCACCAGTGTCTCACTGTTGAGCGACCAAGCCAACCTATTCATTATCTGCACACCAGGAATTTGATGTTGGTAACCATCTCCTCAGGTGAATCATTAATGCACAGAGGAGTGTGGCTATGCCTGTCTTTTCTGAAATTGACAATCTCTTTGGTTTGATCAATGTTTAAACTAGGCTGTTTTCCTTACACCCGTTCACCAAACCCTCAACCTCCTTGCGGTAAGCACCCTCATTGTCATCTTGAATAAGGCCCACTACTGTTGTATCATCCGCATACTTCACAATATGGTGAATATGGGAATGTGAGAAAAAAGGCACAATTGTTTTCTGGTGGAACATCCAACAGATTTTTAAGAAAAAGATAAAATTTACACCGCAATTATTTTTATTGGGTATTATGGAAAATTTGGATCTTAAAGAAATGAATCTGATGTTGTACTGTATAACAGCAGCAATATTATTGGTTGCTCAAAATTGGAAGAAGGATGTATTACCTACTATGGATGACTGGAGACTGAAGGTGTCGTATTTTGTAGAAATGGCCAAGATTTCCTCATATTTGAAAGATCAAACTCAAGAGAAATTTATTTTGGTTTGGAGAAGATGGATAGATAATATTCAGAGAAAGTATGAAATGAATAATTATTATATAGCTTTTGATTAGATTTTTTATTATTCTTATTTATGTATTATAATTTATATGTTATATACATTTTTATACAATCAAATATTAACATACTTTAACTCTATTATACAATAATAAACATAAATATAAAAAAAATTGTTTTCATATCTACTTGGTGGAAAACAACCACTATTACCCACATCACAAACTGGATAGCTCATCTCTATCCACTCAAATGCGTCTCTGGTGGAGAGAAAGAGGAAGAATCTTTCTTTGCATTCTATGCAGTGTGAAACGTGCAGGTCAAGAAAGACTGCTTTGCATAGATAGGTGGTTGCACCTTGTTTCTCCATCCCAAGTTGATTGATTCAGGGGTGTAATTCTCTTCCCTTCCCCTGATACAATAGATTCCACCCTATCTGTGCACGCTTGTGCTCAAATTTTTAGTCCAATTTGGTCTCTGCAGTAGATGTTGCAAAATAATCTCTGATTATCGGCCACAAAGATGGCTAATCTGAAACTCAGAAATTACTGATGCACCATCATATTGATTTGTGAATGAATTACAGACTTTCTAGCTTAAAGTGAATGCATTCTGTTGTTATTCTTTTTTAGAATAGACTACATCAGGCAAACCATGATCAAATTAGATACTATGTACCCTATGAATTTAGCAGCCATTCGTTTTCCTTTTTTTAAAATGTCTGTCAGAGACTATCAGTTTATCTGTACTACAGTAAGAATCAAAATTTAGCCCTTTTCTCTCCAGCCACATTTTAGTCTAATTCAATATGGTATTCAATGCCTAAATAGGGATGGCTCAACTTGTACAACGTGCAAAAACAACGGCTGAATTCTCATAACGAACAATAGCTACCCAAGCCTTCTTTAATTTAGGCTAGTATATTATGTGAACCCAGTCTAAAGCAGGGGAAGGCAACCTTGGCTCTTTTATGACTCGTGGACTTCAACTCCCAGAATTCCTGAGCCAGCATAGCTGGCTCAGGAATTCTGGGAGTTGAAGTCCACGAGTCATAAAAGAGCCAAGGTTGCCTACCCCTGGTCTAAAGAAAGGACTCTTTCTTGGCACTGTTTAAATGCTATACACGGTAAAGAAGGAATAGGGAGGGAGATGACTGCAGTGCAGTTCTGCTGAAAAACATGTTAGAGAACAAACAATAACCAGTAGTTCTGAGGAAACTCCCATAAGTCTCCACTATTGAGTTGATCAGCTGCCCACATCCAGAGACTCAAAATAGATGAGATATGAAATGAACCGTGCAGAAGGCTGCATAAGCCGGGGCTTGTAATTATGAGACATATTGCAAGGGGATCTTAGTTTTTCCACTTTTGCTGAGATCCTGGTGAGAATTGCCAACTCCTCCCTGTAATAATTCTCTCTGGGTATCTCTCTTTATCTGCATTTTTTAAAAATAGTCCTGTTAAATAAAGTCAGTGTTGTATCAGTTTTGGCTTTTCCTAATGTTTGTCTTTTGGAAAGATATTTCATGGCTCTGTAATACATTTATAACTTATTCCCTACTTTTTTGTTGTTGATACCACCACAGGAATTACTATTACGCGACCCAGTGGTCTTCCTCCCGATTCTTTCTTGAAAGTAAACAAAGATCATGTTGGTTTTTATCGTGTAAATTATGAACCCCAAGTCTGGCGTACTTTAGCTGATATTATGATGAAAGACCATCAGGTCAGTCTGCTGAAATTAATCGTTGGTTCAGTTTTAGAGATGATTATTCACTGTATTTTAATTTTACCCATCTGATGTCAACTGCTTCTTTTTTCCCCCTCCTTTTAGAATTTTAATCTAGCTGATCGTGCTGGTTTTATAGATGATGCTTTTGCATTGGCCAGGTAGGTGTTATAATTAAATTAATAAAGTACACAGTTTATTTGATGCTATCTTACTAGTTAGCTATTTAACATAATATTACCCCAAGAAACATATGTGAACTGACACCTGCAAATATATTACAATTCGTTTTCTTGTTGCTAAGGTTGCAATCCTATGCACATTTACTTTGCGGTAATATCCAATGAACACAGAGGAACTTACTGCAGAGTAAGTTGTCCTAGTTAGCCCTTTCATTCCTTGAGCTTTATTCTCTCACTGTCATCCCAAGAAGCTTTGGGGTTTGGGTTTTTTTTTTTTGAAAAAACAGATGCCATCATTCATCACTGGATTCTGCAGTATAGATACTCCATGAATTCTAGAATCATTGAATCTGGAAAGTATGTACTTACTGAATTTGCAATTTGGAATGCTATTAATAGTCAGGTCTTCAAAGTTTTGTGATGCTGCTTCCCATACAAGCATACCAAAATGTATAGTAAATATTATAAGTTACATGTGATTTTATTGTTATTGCAGTGCTCTTAATCTATTTTATTTTAACTGATTGGATCATCAAACTCTATGTGCTGGCTTATGGATAGAATAACAACTAACAAATAACAACAACTAAATAATTAATTAATAAACAAGCGATAGTCCATCGGATTTAATTCCTAACAGGTTTCTTCATATTCCATGTTCTTCTTTCCCCCCTTAGAGCTGGACTTCTGAAGTATTCTGATGCATTAAACCTTACAAGATATCTGCAAAACGAGACAGAATATATTCCGTGGCAAAGAGCTGTAGTAGCTGTATCCTATATTGGACAGATGGTTGAAGATGATAAGGCACTCTACCCCAAATTTCAGGTAAAGTTCCCTATGAAACTGAATATACCAGGAAAACAACAATAAAGTCTCTTAGTCCTCACGTTCATTTGCCTTCTGCAGTATAACGCTGAAAAACTGACTTTATCAATCTGGAGTCATTTTTTTTTCAAAAATGAGTACTATTGCATTTCTGAAATGTATATTACAAGTTAAGTAAAGTGTCACTCTATGGAAGGTTCCTGTTCAGAAGGTCTACCTGACCCCAATTTATCAAATTTTAGAAGTGTTTGTAGTACTTATACCAATCTAGACGTCCCTCCTAAGCCCACCAGTTTTTCTCTCTTATGAATGGCTAGGTCAGTGGTGGCGAATCTATGGCACGGGTGCCAGAGGTGGCACTCAGAGCCCTCCGTCACCCCAGTCCTAGACCATCAGCTGGGTTTTATAAAACCTTTTCACTTTAGGCCTCCGCCGCCGTGTGCAAAAAAAAAAAAGTTCAATCAATCAGTCAATTTCAACTTCTCGTGGGGAAAAAAAAGATCTTGCAAAGTTGGAATTGATTGATTGAATTTTTTAGTCCCACCCAGTCTGCCGTTACCACCGTAGCCATGCCCACCCAATGGGCCACACCCACCCAATGGGCCACACCCACCCGGCACCCAACAATGCATAAGTGGGTTTTGGGCTGCAGTTTGGGCACTTGGTCTCTAAAAGGTTCGCCATCACTGGGCTAGGTAATTGTGGAGTGTGGATACTTGTAATGTGAAAGGCAGGGAAGCAAGGTTAGCTTTATGTTGCCTGGGTGTTAGTCTCACTCCCCACCACTATCATTTCCCCTTCATATCCATAAGCCCCATGAAAAAAAAAGACTTGTATCACACCACATCAAAGTCACAAAACAGCATGAAAGCTTTTGAGTTCTGAAGACCTTTGGACAGCTCTTCTTCAGCAGGAAAAAGGAGGAAGAGAATTTGCTTGCTTTTCGAATTATGTGCCTGTATGTGGATATAATCTGGGGCAGAGCAAGAACAGGTGGCCGATTTATAAATTGTTTTGTATCAAGAAATTTCAAATTTGCATTAATATTTCTACAAAAGCTCTCAGAAATGGGTGATATTGGTGATCATGATAGAAATGGAGAAAGAAGACGGTAGGATCTCCCTTTTTTTAAAAAAAATAATAAATTAATGGTCCTGGTATTTTAAAGCATAAATACAAGGAAGCTACTCAACTGGATTAGGAATAATTTTACAGGAAGGAGGGAGGGGGGAGGGGAAGGGAGGGGGGGAGGGAAGGAGGAAGGGAAGGAGGAAGGAAGGAAGGAAGGAAGGAAGGAAGAATATTTTCTTGGAAAAAACCTAAGCTAGTTTGTGGAGAATATAAAAATTTATATGCTATTCTGTAATTTTAGACTTAAGAATGAGTTAATTACCTGTACCGTAAGTTTTGGGAATTCTAGAGCTTTGCGTTTTCTGCGATACAAGGGTCATTCACACATATAAATAACCTGTTGTTAGAGAGATTTCATATCAGCTCCTCACAAGGAAACAGCAATCTTGTACTATTTCATTGGAACAATGTTGTTTACCCAACAGAATGCAGGCATTTGTGACAATAGTGCAGTTGAAACGTATACAGTGGGAAGGCTATCTGGCTAGACACAATGACAGCAGGATAAAGAATGGCTTGCTTTGTTTCCTGACTCCTGACCTCTTCTAGTGACTTTCCAGTCACTATCAAAGGTCCACTTAATGCAAAGTCTCTGGTTTTATGGCCTCATAACATATTTTAACCATACTCATTCTGATATATTCAAAAAAATGCTTATTTTTTATGAACTGCCATAGTGATAACGGAAACTCATCCATTTCCATTAGAAACAAATTCCTAATATCTAATATACTGTAGACAATACTTAATGTTGATGGCTGGTATAGAAGTAACAATCAACTGTTTATTGCTGATGTTCTGCTTAATGCTGACGACCCCCGAGAGATTTCCTGAATGTAATTAGACTATTTAAATCTGAATGCTACGTAGAGATTCCAACATGAACCACTTATTGCTTCTGTTTTCAGAGATATTTTGGTAGCCTGGTCAAGCCCATTGCAAGTGAACTGAAATGGGAGAATGATGAGGACCATATCAAAAGGTGAAGCATTTGTTTCAACTACCTTATATACAAACTTGCTTTTGAGCATTGTATTTGGAGTATTATCTTTCAAATGACCCTTAGATGTCCCACTCCAGTGATGTTTATCAGCCCTTCCTTTATTTGTAGGATCAAAGTTACAGACAAATGAAATCTTGTGCATAATGAGATTTAATCAACCTATTTATGTTAGAGGAAGACAGCCACCCTTGTTGGTTGTTAAACAGAAAAAAAAAACTAAACAGCTGTACTAATCAGTTTTTTAATCTGTGTATGCATGAGACAGAGAGAAGGAATGTGAGGGGGAAGGTTTGAAGATAGTCTTAAAGCTTACTGCTCCCAGATAAAGAGCACTATTTATTTTTTTTTAAAAATGTGAAATTACCCTGTCCTGTTTGGATATTGTTTCTTTCATTCTTTCATTCTTGTGTTTTCTAGTATTGTTTCCATATCTTTTCGCTGTAAAAAGAGTGTGGCATAATTGGTGTAACTGTACAATTATCTTTGACTGATATTTTTTATCAAACTTCCATCTAGAATCACTCTTAATTTCACCATCAACATTGACCCAAACCTGCCTCCCATGGTGTTTGATCCACCCTGGGACAATATGATAGGGCATGCAGTAATCTAGCATTTTTCTAGAAGGAATATGATATGATAATCAAATCAATATCCTCCAGTGTCAAAAGTTCCTTTATATGATAAATGTTTTGTTCGTTTTCTAAAGTATCTGCGTGATCAAATGAATCACATAGCAAATATTAGATTTTTGAAGCTTTCCGTTGAAAGCTTGGAGTGCCTCTATTGGCTTCTACTTCTGTTTCTTTCTTGTCTTGACCTTCAGATGACCAGATCTGTAAATGGGAACTGACTTTTTGTTTACTTGAATAGGACTATGTCCCACAATATAAGCTTGGATCTTGTTTTATTCTGGCCCTGGACTCCATAAGCTGATCTATTTATATTCAATCTGAAGTGAACATACCTTCCNTGTCGTATTTTGCAGAAATGGCCAAGATTTCCGCATATTTGAAAGATCAAACTCAAGAGAAATTTATTTTGGTTTGGAGAAGATGGATAGATTATATTCAGAGAAAGTATGAAATGAATAATTATTATATAGCTTTTGATTAGATTTTTTATTATTCTTATTTATGTATTATAATTTATATGTTATATACATTTTTATACAATCAAATATTAACATACTTTAACTCTATTATACAATAATAAACATAAATATAAAAAAAATTGTTTTCATATCTACTTGGTGGAAAACAACCACTATGACCCACATCACAAACTGGATAGCTCAGCTCTATCCACTCAAATGAGTCTCTGGTGGAGAGAAAGAGGAATAATCTTTCCTTGCATTCTATGCAGTGTGAAACGTGCAGGTCAAGAAAGACTGCTTTACATAGATAGGTGGTTGCACCTTGTTTCTCCATCCCAAGTTGATTGATTCAGGGGTGTAATTCTCTTCCCTTCCCCTGATACAATATATTCCACCCTATCTGTGCACGCTTGTGCTCAAATTTTTAGTCCAATTTGGTCTCTGCAGTAGATGTTGCAAAATAATCTCTGATTATCGGTCACAAAGATGGCTAATCTGAAACTCAGATGTACCATCATATTGATTTGTGAATGAATTACAGACTTTATAGCTTAAAGTGAATGCATTATGTTGTTATTCTTTTTTAGAATAGACTACATCAGGCAACCATGATCAAATTAGATACTATGTACCCTATGAATTTAGCAGCCATTCGTTTTCCTTTTTTGAAATGTCTGTCAGAGACTATCAGTTTATCTGTACTCCATTAAGCATCAAAATTTAGCCCTTTTCTCTCCAGCCACATTTTAGTCTAATTCAATATGGTATTCAATGCCTAAATAGGGATGGCTCAACTTGTACAACGTGCAAAAACAACGGCTGAATTCTCATAAAGAACAATAGCTATCCAAGCCTTCTTTAATTTAGGCTAGTATATTATGTGAACCCAGTCTAAAGCAGGGGAAGGCAACCTTGGCTCTTTTATGACTCGTGGACTTCAACTCCCAGAATTCCTGAGCCAGCTGGCTGGCTCAGGAATTCTGGGAGTTGAAGTCCACGAGTCATAAAAGAGCCAAGGTTGCCTACCCCTGGTCTAAAGAAAGGACTCTTTCTTGGCACTGTTTAAATGCTATACACGGTAAAAAAGGAATAGGGAGGGAGATGACTGCAGTGCAGTTCTGCTGAAAAACATGTTAGAGAACAAACAATAACCAGTAGTTCTGAGGAAACTCCCATAATTCTCCACTATTGAGTTGATCAGCTGCCCACATCCAGAGACTCAAAATAGATGAGATATGAAATGAACCGTGCAGAACGCTGAATAAGCCGGGGCTTGTAATTATGAGACATATTGCAAGGGGATCTTAGTTTTTCCACTTTTGCTGAGATCCTGGTGAGAATTGTCAACTCCTCCCTGTAATAATTCTCTCTGGGTATCTCTCTCTATCTGCATTTTTAAAAAAATAGTCCTGTTAAATAAAGTCAGTGTTGTATCAGTTTTGGCGTTTCCTAAAGTTTGTCTTTTGGAAAGATATTTCATGGCTTTGTAATACATTTATAACTTATTCCCTACTTTTTTGTTGTTGATACCACCACAGGAATTACTATTACGCGACCCAGTGGTCTTCCTCCCGATTCTTTCTTGAAAGTAAACAAAGATCATGTTGGTTTTTATCGTGTAAATTATGAACCCCAAGTCTGGCGTACTTTAGCTGATATTATGATGAAAGACCATCAGGTCAGTCTGCTGAAATTAATCGTTGGTTCAGTTTTAGAGATGATTATTCACTGTATTTTAATTTTACCCATCTGCTTCTTTTTTTACCCTCCTTTTAGAATTTTAATCTAGCTGATCGTGCTGGTTTTATAGATGATGCTTTTGCATTGGCCAGGTAGGTGTTATAATTAAATTAATAAAATACACAGTTTATTTGATGCTATATTACTAGTTAGCTATTTAACATAATATTACCCCAAGAAACATATGTGAACTGACACCTGCAAATATATTACAATTCATTTTCTTGTTGCTAAGGTTGCAATCCTATGCACATTTACTTTGTGGTAATATCCAATGAACACAGAGGAACTTACTGCAGAGTAAGTTGTCCTAGTTAGCCCTTTCATTCCTTGAGCTTTATTCTCTCACTATCACCCCAAGAAGCTTTGGGGTTTGTTTGGTTTTTTTTTTTTTTTTTTTTTTTGAAAAAACAGATGCCATCATTCATCACTGGATTCTGCAGTATACATACTCCATGAATTCTAGAAACATTGAATCTGGAAAGTATGTACTTACTGAATTTGCAATTTGGAATGCTATTAATAGTCAGATCTTCAAAGTTTTGTGATGCTGCTTCCCATACAAGCATACCAAAATGTATAGTAAATATTATAAGTTACATGTGATTTTATTGTTATTGCAGTGCTCTTAATCTATTTTATTTTAACTGATTGGATCATCAAACTCTATGTGCTGGCTTATGGATAGAATAACAACTAACAAATAACAACAACTAAATAATTAATTAATAAACAAGCGATAATCCATCGGATTTAATTCCTAAGAGGTTTCTTCATATTCCATGTTCTTCCTTCCCCACCTTAGAGCTGGACTTCTGAATTATGCTGATGCATTAAACCTTACAAGATATCTGCAAAACGAGACAGAATATATTCCGTGGCAAAGAGCTGTAGTAGCTGTATCCTATATTGGACAGATGGTTGAAGATGATAAGGCACTCTATCCCAAATTTCAGGTAAAGTTCCCTATGAAACTGAATATACCAGGAAAACAACAATAAAATCTCTAGTCCTCACGTTCATTTGTCTTCTGCAGTAACGCTGAAAAACTGACTTTATCAATCTGGAGTCATTTTTTTTCAAAAATGAGTACTATTGCATTTCTGAAATGTATATTACAAGTTAAGTAAAGTGTCACTCTATGGAAGGTTCCTGTTCAGAAGGTCTACCTGACCCCAATTTATCAAATTTTAGAAGTGTTTGTAGTACTTATACCAATCTAGACATCCCTCCTAAGCTCACCAGTTTTTCTCTCTTATGAATGGCTAGGTAATTGTGGAGTGTGGATACTTGTAATGTGAAAGGCAGGGAAGCAAGGTTAGCTTTATGTTGCCTGGGTGTTAGTCTCACTCCCCACCACTATCACTTCCCCTTCATATCCATAAGCCTCATGAAAAAAAAGACTTGTATCACACCACATCAAAGTCACAAAACAGCATGAAAGCTTTTGAGTTCTGGAGACCTTTGGACAGCTCTTCTTCAGCAGGAAAAAGGAGGAAGAGAATTTGCTTGCTTTTCAAATTATGTGCCTGTATGTAGATATAATCTGGGGCAGAGCAAGAACAGGTGGCCGATTTATAAATTGCTTTGTATCAAGGAATTTCAGATTTGCATTAATATTTCTACAAAAGCTCTCAGAAATGGGTGATATTGGTGATCATGATAGAAATGAAGATGGTAGGATCTCCCTTTTTTAAAAAAATAAATTAATTAATGGTCTTGGTATTTTAAAGCATAAATGCAAGGAAGCTACTCAACTGGATTAGGAATAATTTTACAGGAAGGAGGGAGGGTGGAGGGGAAGGGAGGTGGGGAGGGAAGGAGGAAGGGAAGGAGGAAGGAAGGAAGGAAGGAAGAAAGAAAGAAAGAAAGAAAGAAAGAAAAAAAGAAAAAAAGAAAGAAAAAAGAAAGAAAGAAAGAAAGAAAGAAAGAAAGAAAGAAAGAAAGAAAGAAAGAAAGAAAGAAAGAAAGAAAGAAAGAATATTTTCTTGGAAAAAACCTAAGCTAGTTTGTGGAGAATATAAAAATTTATATGCTATTCTGTAATTTTAGACTTAAGAATGAGTTAATTACCTGTACCGTAAGTTTTGGGAATTTTAGAGCTTTGCATTTTCTGCGAAACAAGGGTCATTCACACATATAAATAACCTGTTGTTAGAGAGATTTCATATCAGCTCCTTACAAGGAAACAGCAATCTTGTACTATTTCATTGGAACAATGTTGTTTACCCAACAGAATGCAGGCATTTGTGACAATAGTGCAGTTGAAACGAATACAGTGGGAAGGCTATCTGGCTAGACACAATGACAGCAGGATAAAGAATGGCTTGCTTTGTTTCCTGACTCCTGACCTCTTCTAGTGACTTTCCAGTCACTATCAAAGGTCCACTTAATGCAAAGTCTCTGGTTTTATGGCCTCATAACATATTTTAACCATACTCATTCTCATATATTCAAAAAAATGCTTATTTTTTATGAACTGCCATAGTGATAACGGAAACTCATCCATTTCCATTAGAAACAAATTCCTAATATCTAATATACTGTAGACAATACTTAATGTTGATGGCTGGTATAGAAGTAACAATCAACTGTTTATTGCTGATGTTCTGCTTAATGCTGACGACCCCCCGAGAGATTTCCTGAATGTAATTAGACTATTTAAATCTGATTGCTATGTAGAGATTCCAACATGAACCACTTATTGCTTCTGTTTTCAGAGATATTTTGGTAGCCTGGTCAAGCCCATTGCAAGTGAACTGAAATGGGAGAATGATGAGGACCATATCAAAAGGTGAAGCATTTGTTTCAACTACCTTATATACAAACTTGTTTTTGAGCATTGTATTTGGAGTATTATCTTTCAAATGACCCTTAGATGTCCCACTCCAGTGATGTTTATCAGCCCTTCCTTTATTTGTAGGATCAAAGTTACAGACAAATGAAATCTTGTGCATAATGAGATTTAATCAACCTATTTATGTTAGAGGAAGACAGCCACCCTTGTTGGTTGTTAAACAGAAAAAAAACCTAAACAGCTGTACTAATCAGTTTTTTAATCTGTGTATGCATGAGACAGAGAGAAGGAATGTGAGGGGGGAAGGTTTGAAGATAGTCTTAAAGCTTACTGCTCCCAGATAAAGAGCACTATTTCTTTTTTTTAAAAAATGTGAAATTACCCTGTCCTGTTTGGATATTGTTTCTTTCATTCTTTCATTCTTGTGTTTTCTAGTATTGTTTCCATATCTTTTCGCTGTAAAAAGAATGTGGCATAATTGGTGTAACTGTACAATTATCTTTGACTGATATTTTTTTATCAAACTTCCATCTAGAATCACTCTTAATTTCACCATCAACATTGACCCAAACCTGCCTCCCATGGTGTTTGATCCACCCTGGGACAATATGATAGGGCATGCAGTAATCTAGCATTTTTCTAGAAGGAATATGATATGATAATCAAATCAATATCCTCCAGTGTCAAAAGTTCCTTTATATGATAAATGTTTTGTTCGTTTTCTAAAGTATCTGCGTGATCAAATGAATCACATAGCAAATATTAGATTTTTGAAGCTTTCCGTTGAAAGCATGGAGTGCCTCTATTGGCTTCTACTTCTGTTTCTTTCTTGTCTTGACCTTCAGATGACCAGATCTGTAAATGGGAACTGACTTTTTGTTTACTTGAATAGGACTATGTCCCACAATATAAGCTTGGATCTTGTTTTATTCTGGCCCTGGACTCCATAAGCTGATCTATTTATATTCAATCTGAAGTGAACATACCTTCC
>NW_015389390.1:0-18949 GCF_001527695.2 Protobothrops mucrosquamatus
TTTGAGCACAGTTAAACTATGGTTAACAGTTGCTGTGAGGTCATGGGATTCTGATTCTGTTGTTTGGTCCATACATCATCATAGGCACCTGGTCATAGAATTAGATGTTTATGATGAACCAGAAACTTGATCAAAGACAGTTGAAAAAATATGGGGTTTTAACCATGGTTAGCATTTACTTTTCTAATTTGATAGACAAATTAATTAACTACAAGTGTCTATTTAAGAAGCATTCTAGGAATTTGTGAACATAATCTTGTATAATGTATTCTGTAATTTGATTGTAAGAATATTTAACCAGGGATCACACTGTTAAAAGAGATCACTGCACCAAAAGTAGAATAGTCCTTATAATAGCTGGAAGGAAGTTTGGAACTGAGGCAAATGAAAATCATCTTTTTTCTTTGGTGTTTTCTCCAGAAATAAGATTAATGTGTTGACCTCTCCTGTCTTTCCTAACCTGTTTGCTATTCCTCAAGAGGAATTCTGTATTGGCTTCAGAGAGGCAGAGTTAAGAGTTTGATCTGCAGGTGATTGGATAAGTAGTCTCTTCGAGTAGATACTGATAAGCTCCAATACAAGTTATTTTACGTAATCAGTGTCTTAATAGGTGATTGTGGACAGTTCCAGCATAGACAGTGTAAGAATGGAGACTCTGTAGTCTTCCCAATGTTGCCAAACTACATCTCCCAGCATCCCTTCCCTTTGCTGATATTGCCAGTTAATAATACCTAAAGGATTACTGGTTACTTACCTTATCAGTAATTAAAGAGGTATCTAGAACCATTTCAATTAGTATTGGGCCCCAGTCCAGCACAGAAATTGCTATGAACAATCTGATCTCTAGAATCTGCAGCACCTGTTTGCTGATTGCCTTGTTTGTTTGGGAATCATTGGGCATAAAACATTTAATATTTAGGCACAAATCTAGATATTATATTTAGAATGCAATACTGGTTCACATAGTATTATTGTATATTGAAGTGGCCACTTCTGAAAAGGAGTCCTTGCATGTTGTAATTTTGTTCTGGAAAAGCCATTTTACTAAGAAATGTAAGAAAAAGACTTTAACACACATTTGTTGATTTAGATACAATGTATTACCAAATAAATAGACTTGATCCTTTTGCTTCTAATTATATTAAAAATGATTTCTATATATGATCATCTTATCACCAGGGAAATTATTTGGAGGATTAAGTAGAAATTTGTCTGGATAAATAAATTATCAATTTAAATTCCCTTTCCTCCCTATTGTTAGGTGAATGAAGAAATAGTAATAATCATGTAACATGACACAATAGTCCTGGTTTAGCGATTGCCTCAGGGAGTGACCGTTTGTATTTACAACAATGATGAAAAAGTTTATGGCCAATCCTTACATTTATGACTTTTCAGGTCGGTAAAACAGAGCAAAGCTGAAATAAGATCGTAAGAACAGTTGCATTTTCATTCAGCTCAGCAACCGAAATTGCCAATTCCACTTGTGGTTGTTTATTGAAGATTACTTGTAGTTTTGTGTAACATGTGAAAAAAATATGGTTTGCGGATTTTCTTCTTGCAATAGCACTAGCAATAGCATTTAAACTTATATACCGCTTCACAGTATTTTCCAACCCTTTCTAAGCGGTTTACAGAGTCAACATATTGCCCCCAACAATCTGGGTCTTCATTTTGCTGACCTTGGAAGGATGGAAGGCTGAGTCAACCTTGAGCCAGTGAGAATCGAACTGCCAAACTGTTGGCAGCTGGCAGTCAGCAGAAGTAGCCTGCAGTACTGCATTCTAAACACTGCGCTACCACGACTCAATACAAAATCCCATTAGATATCTGCGTGAACAGAGCCCATAACATAATAACAAGAAATTGTGTTTGCTTTTGACAGGTTGAGAAGAATTTCAAAACATGTGAACAGTGTTGTGCCAGAACAGATTAACAATATTCCTTATATGCTGACCCAGCGAATGAAAATGAGACTGAAGTGGCACAGAAAGCACACCACACTGACATAAGCAATGATCCTCATTGCTATTCCAGTCAGCATTTTGGGAATATTTGGAAACCTAGTGGTTATTTTTATTCTTTCCTTTAAAATTAAGAAGACCAGGTTTACCGTATATGTCCTAAATATAACTATTGCCGATCTTGGTATTCTAATCTATCTATATATTTATTTTATGCTATTTTTACAACCAAGTCCTGTCAATGCATCTGTGTCCTACATAATAGAACTGATATACGCAGTTGGATACAATTGCAGCTTCTATATTCTAACAGCTCTCTGCTTTGAAAGGTATTTATCTGTTTTTTTCTTTACCTGGTACCAATGTCATCGGCCAGAGCATCTTTCATTTTTTCTCGTGATCACATTGTGGATATTTTCTGGCCTAGTATCGCTTTTGGAATACTTTGCTTGTTATCCAAGGTTCTACATATATTTGGATGAAAATACTTTACAGTGTAGAATCATAAATCTATTCCAAATATTTCTTGAGTTCCTGATTTTTATTCCCATCATGGTCTTTTACACTTTGGCTATTTTTATCAGAATGCAGAAAAAAAATCAGCAAACTCCTCCAGCAAAACTTGATATCTCTATTACTGCTACTGTTGTTCTTTTTCTTGTATTTGATGTATCGGTTAAAATTTTTAATGCTATTGAATTTTGGTTTGATGCAGTACATGTACCAACATTTTCAGTGGCGGTATTATTTGACTCCATAAGCAGTAGTGTCAACCCGTATGTGTATTTTATTATTGGAGGCTTTCTGAAAAGAAGCTTTGATCCTCTTGAAGTTTTTCTTGAGAGAGCTTTGGAAGATGACGGAACTACGGTGGAGGGAACATAAATGCAGCAAGAAGAGTTTTCCAAATGACCCTAGGAGCCAAAGAAATATCCATAGAAAATACACTACTGACTTACAATTCCAATTTCAAAACAATTCATTCATTATTCCTTATATATCATCCAGGTCCATTAATTAAATCAGACAAATGCTTTATTTGGCTCACAACTCCTTGTCTATTTCTGCCATATCAAAAAAAAAATCAGTGTAAAGAAGTTGGTGGCCAGGAAAGAAAGGTTCCTCTGAGGAAAGAGTTTTAATTTTGCAAAGACTTTGTTGCGGTTATGAACTATGAGACCAAGAGCCCTAAAGCAGGAAGGAGAAGCAACTGTGGGCTGCCTCTACACATGGAAGATTGGAAGGGAGCAGAGGAAGGAGCAGAGAAAGGAGAAGAGAAAGCTGTGGAGTCAAAGGAAGCCAAAAGGAGTGGAAAGAAAAAATCGACAGATGGGAATATACTGGCATTTGTATACCCTTAAAGACTGACAGAGGAGGTTTATGTTCACACAAACAGTATTCAACCCACGTTTCCATCTGGAAGATTCTGATAGGTACGAAGTGATGCATCTTGACTCTGAGTTACATACATTGAGAAAGCACAATTGTTTATCTTTAGAGTACAATGTACTGCTTTAAAGGACTTTAATCTAATTAGAACACATGGGATAGGTTTTCCCAAAGGGGGAAAAAAATCTCCAAACTTTTTGGATTTTGTATGTTAATGTCATAAACTTTTTATTTGAAATTTTATACCTAGAATGACATTGTACTGAAAGGTTCTGGCTGATGTAAACTTAGAAAAACAAAATAGTAGAAATTTGCCAAATAAAACAAGGATAAAACCAGCAAATGATAACCAATGCAGTGTCTTTAAAAAAAAAATCAAGGTCAAAATCAGAAGCCAAAATAGTTTTTTTAAAAAAAGAAGCATAAAAATTAACTGGTAGAATTAAAAACAATTCTTCACCTGACAGGAAAAAAATCTAAAGAAAAAAAAAATCTAGTATTGGGTAATTATTTCTGGAAAGACCAAAGGACACAGAATACTCAAATACTTCACAAGATACAGTTTAATGATGTAACCCAAATGAGGGCAGTACCTTTCATCTCTGCCATTTTACTAAAGCAAGCAGGGGAGATTCTACCATAAAGATGAAAGAAACAGGAGTAGGAATGTCTGCAAGGGGTCGTGGTAATTAATGAAGTTAAAATGGCAGTTGTGTGACCATGTAACTGAAGCCCCACCCCTTTTTGACATGTGTTGAAATAACCATTAAGGGGAAATAGATTGCATGATTGCTATCTTGATATTTTTTGACTTTCACTTACAGTTAGCTCTGGCTAGGTGAAGGTAAAAATATTTAGAGAACTTGTTGCACTTCTCTCTTTAAAAAGGTGTTCCTCAGATGCCATGTTCAATTATCATGCAACTGGATACTGTGACATTATTTAATGGATTTATAGGGCCAACCAATCCAACAGGCCACTTGTGAAAGGTTATGAAGACACCAGACAGTTTCACATAAGTTATTTTGCTTTAAAGGCAAAAAGGCAAAAAAAAAAAAGTTATTTCAATCCTTACCCAGAAGCTGACAGCCCAGGTTCGAGACCCAAGCATCATCAACAGGATGAACTCCAGTTACTGGCTCCAGCTTCTACCTACCTAGCAGTTTGAAAGCATGCAAATGCAAGTAGATAAATAGATATCACTTTGGTGGGAAGGTTAACAGTGTTCTGTGCGCCTCAGCATATAGTCATGTTGGCCACATGACCAAACGTAATTAAGAAATGAGGCTTAGCCAAACTTTATGCCCATTTAGGCTACATTAAAACTATGAAGTTAGATGGAATCTTTCAGCTCCCAGCTACTTGAATCACCAGCCAACTGCAAAAACCTCAGTTCCTGCAGTCTACCTAGGAGGAGTTGCTGTCCAGGGTACATGTGGATGATCTCACAATCTCTACTTTCTCCAGAGAGAATTTGGTGGCCAAGATTTACCCTCCGGCTGTCAATCTCCACTGAATGCCGTCACTGCTAATTGACAGGTGCCTAGGTCACCATGTCCTCACTGGAAGTTCTATGAAAGAACAATTCCCAGTAAATATGAGTCATATGTGTCTGGGGCTACATATGAACTACACAAATTATAACTTTTATCCATTTTTAATCTTTCCACTTAGGTGCATATTAAATTAAATTTTCCATTTTTTTCTACATGGGAACTAAAAACTATTGAAGGAGTACGGTAGGATCGTTGACACCTGATTTGTAATCCCTTGGGTCCTAAATCCCATTCAGTTCAGAGGCCAGAAGGACCAATGGGAAGAAGACATAGCTCCTGAGGGTATCAAAGAGAACTGATTACATAAGTGTATTTTTAATACAATTTTACATACTGCCCCTATACCCAGTCTTGAGTTAATAAGACTGTTAAATTACCACACTTTATGTTCTGAATTATTGTCTCCTTTTTCTATGTTTCTTTTTGTATAGTTGTAATGCACTGTTACAAGTATATTCACAGCATTTTTTTAAAAAAAAATTCAAAGCAAGGTCTTAAAGTTTTACTATTTATGTTCTGAATTATTGTCTCCTTTTTCTATGTTTCTTTTTGTATAGTTGTAATGCACTGTTACAAGTATATCCACAGCAATTTTTTTTAAAAAAATTCAAAACAAGGACTTAAAGTTTTACTATATACTTAGAAGGGGAAAAACTATTATATTTCTAAACTAAATTATAGTCTTGAATTTTTCTTTAAGCAAGGTGGGGTGATCTAGTTTTTGGATAAGCAACTTCATAAACTGAATTGGGCATATCCTTCTGCAGAACAATAAACTGTTGCCATGTTAAGTTTAGGGTTTAGAAAATGCATTCAACCTACATAATCAGCTCCTTAAAACATTCCTTCTCTACTTTGACCCTTTCACTCATGAGAAGTTAGAGACTGTGGCCTTTAGTTTGGGACACAATGACAGTGCTGTTCTGAAGATTATCCTTACTGTAGAGAGATCACTGGCATAGACTTGAAAAGAGGCATTTAGTGACAATCATCTTTTTCCCAGTTTTTTTATGAAGGAGGTTTTTTTCCTTCTTGATGGCACAGATAGAAAACCATTTCTGAAGAAAAATGAATGAAGATCGGAATGAATGAAGAGTTGAGAGTGGGCTAGAGATATCAATATCAAATTGTTTGGTTTTGTAAAATCAACAGTTCTCACAAATATCACAGTATTCATGTTGGATGAAACTAGGAAATATCCATTTACCAAAAACAGATGTAAATCTTATTCAAAGCTATATGTAACAGCCATGATGACTGATGGTTTAAGACTGCTTGTCCTGAGCATTGGAGTCTGAGTTCAGGGCTATACATTTGAGCTTAAAATAATTACAGGAATGTTTACTTTTTATCAACTATAAATAGAAAGAAAATGGCATAAACCGCATAAACTTTTTCAAAAGCTTTCTCTTCACATTCAATGAGTTACTGAGAAGAAGGTTGAAATAGGCTGTTAGTGAAACTGTTTGTTCTTGGAGAAGAAATTAGGAAGTACAAAAAAATAAATAAAATAGGGCCATGATAATAGCTGTTCTACATTTGGATGTATTCTGGGTCTTCTAGGACATTTTACAGCCTAGGACTGTAATACTTAATGCTATTTTTTTCTCTTATCCCAACTTTCCTGTATACAGAGCTACTCTTCTGAGGTTCTTACCATGAAAGGTTAGCCATATAGTGACTGAAGTGCCTTTTATGTTTCAAGTCTCAGCAAGAATGCCTATTACTACGATTAACTTTTTGGTGTCAAATAGAGTTATTCCACTTCTTCCAGAATTTAACATCTATTTGTGTAGTTTATACATTAAATTATTTTGGGTTCTCTAGGTGAACTGCCCTGGAAGCTTCATATCCCCCTTGAAAAGATTGTATACAAGCAGCAAGCACAAAATATTTTGTGAAATACTTATGCTTTAAGAAAATCCGCCATATCTGTTCCATTACTCCTTTCCATTCTTCTGTATTTTTTTTCATAATAAAGAAGTCTGCTTTTCACTGCATCCTATTTGACCAAGTTCTCCTTTCCTATTCTTCTTTCCATATTAGGAACCACACAACTTTGGGATCATTGCAAAGTGTTTTAATCTATTATTGTACAGCTTACATTGAGAGAAAAAGAAACCAAGCATTTCTAGTGGATGAGCTGTTACACACGGCAACTATAAGACCCTCCAAGCAAGAAAGCCAGCAGAGACCAAGAAGCCACAATGCCACATATTCTGAAAGGGCATAAAAATATAAACATAAATGCAATTTAATCAAGAGTTAAAAAGCTTAGTTCTATCTGCCATAGATTCAGTTTCACTCAACTTTATCATTCAAAATGGGCAACTTAATTACAAGGGCATTACGCAATGGTTTAGATATTCCATGCTTTAGTTATTGTATAAAATCAGATAATTCCCAAAACAGCTTATAGCATAAAAATCTTTCAAATATATTAAGTCATATTAAGTAAGCCATTTTAAATAAAGCCAGTTATAATGGAATACAGTATCCAGTTAACACAATCCTGTTAATCCTGAGAATCTTTCTCAGATTCTCTACTTGCTCAGTCTTCGTCTTCACTACTTGAAGTAGCAAAATAAAATGAATACACATATAAAAAGAGTTCATGACCTACATCTGCCTTCTTCAAGCAGATTCTTCCAAGTATGTTGGAATACAGCTCACCTCAGCCTCGGCCTGTGCGACTGTGGAGGCCAGAGATGATGAGAACCGCATTTCTTACTCCAGACCAAATATGGCTGTATATTCATTGAACCATTAGAAAGTGGCTGGAACCATGCTTAAGAGTGCATTATCAATAAAGCTTAAAATAAATTCTGCAACTCTTTCAACCCTGATTCTGTTCTACCTTCCCATGGCTTTAAGCACTGTATTTCACTGAGGCTAAGGACTGACAGGTTTTACACTGGTAAGATCCCAACTGTATTCCACAAACAGTGCAATTTGAAGATGGAAGTGTTTTTGATATATCAATTTAACATCTTGAATAATTAAGCCCCTAAATGATGCTCTCCGGGATGGAAACTTAACAGTTACACATAGTTTGAGAATTATCTCATAAGTTCCCGATGGCAGAAAAGGCAATTGGGGAAGTGTATGTCATACTAGTGTACGTAGCTGTTCTGTCTCCAACGGGACGCACAGCTGAGAATGTGAACCTGAGCGATGCTCAATAAGCTTTTAATCATTCATATTTTGAAGACTGATGCCTGGCCAAAAGAGAGCAGTGGAAAGTAATCATGCCAGACAAATGTGGCACACTTCTCTTGAAGAATGTACTTCCAGTTGAGCAGTTGCAGCCAGATGCAGACTGCAACAACTCAAGCAATTAAGCAGGGATAGATTTCTGCGTTTCAACACCCAGACTGAATTCAGATAATGTTTTGTAAATGGCCATTTCAAAAGGTAGCATAAAGTCAAGCTTACTTACTGTAGGAAGCTAGTCACTTGTGGAGAATGCTTCCAACGGTGATACACGGAAATCTGTAGGTTAGGATGGGCCTTATATGCTTTCAGAACTATCCTGATGCTGTAAGAATAATTTGAAGAGGAAACTCAGCTTGCTGGCTAATCTACAGCAAAGAAGAATGCTTCATACAACCAAATAATAGCTTTGCTACCAAAAGAAGCGGGCACTAATCAATGCTGGGAAACTGTTGCCTCAGCTAGTGTTCCTCTTGCCTACAAAATAAGTCCCACTCTTAGCCAGAAGAAGTCTACAGCCACCCAATTAACCTCCATGTCAGTGGTTCTCAACCTGTGGGTCGGGACCCCATTTGGGGTCGATCGACCATTTCATGGGGGTCGCCAAGCAAGGCTGTCTGCCATTTTTTTGTCTGCCATTTTTTTTGTCCGCCATTTTTTCCCCTTTTCCGGCGGGTACCTTACCTCCCTTGGGCTGGACCAGCTGGTGGTCGGCCTGCTCCGTCTCTGCCGCTTGCCAGCTACGCCTCGGCCGGCGCAGGGGGCGGAACTACACATGCGCGGCGCTCCCGGGCAGGGAAAGTCCTCGACTTACGACTGGTTTAGTCCTCGACTTACGGCCGGTTTAGTCCTCGACTTACAACCGGTTTAGTCCTCGACTTACAACCGGTTGGGGTTGCGGCATTAAAAAGGTTGAGAACCACTGCTCCATGTAACCCTACCAAAACATGCTTGCTCACATTCTCACAGCGCAGAGGGTTTATATGTTAGCCCAGGGGTAGTCAACCTTGGCTCTTTTATGACTCTGGAATTAGCTGGCTTAGCTGGCTCTGGAATTCTGGGAGTTGAAGTCCACGAGTCATAAAAGAGCCAAGGTTGACTACCCCTGTGTTAGCCCTTTGTCCTGAGGAAAAGAAGACTCCACCTTTCTTTCCCTCAAGCTTCCATCTTTTCCTTTTTAATTGTTCTTTCTAGGCCAAAGCAAAAGACCAAGAGGAACAAACCCACAGCAATTTCTCGTCTTCTCCCGCAAAACATCACATTTCCTTTAAGCCCATCTTCATTTCCCTGTTTTGTTTTTAGGATTAAAAATTAAAAGCCCAAGCAGGGCACTAGCATATAATATGCTTGGTTCAGTTTGGCCTTAATAGATTTATGAACCTGTCCATTCTGGCACATAAGCCATGGTTTCCTCAACCAATCTTTAAATCACTGACGAAGGAGGAAATAGCTGCAAAAGAAAGACTCAGAATTGTTGAGAAATTATCAATAATTTGTTCTTATTCTTTGAAGCTGGAATTTGAACTATTTAAATTTTTAGATAGGTTCCAGATAGTACATAACTAGAAAGTGAAACCATTTAAAGAAAACCAAAATATAAGGACAATAGTCCTAAGATGTTTGAGCATGTAGAGACAATTTTAAGATTTATCCATCTTTCAAATATGTTTGACAGGTTAATTCTCATATTGTTTGGGAAGAAAGAAAATATTACTCATAAAATCATAAAGTTGAAAAGGATCTTAGAAATTATCTAATTCAACTTCATGCTCAATGCATGATCCACTAGAGCAGGAGTAGGCAACCTTGGCTCTTTTATGACTCGTGGACTTCAACTCCCAGAATTCCTGAGCCAGCTGTGCTGGTTCAGGAATTCTGTGAGTTGAAGTCCACGAGTCATAAAAGAGCCAAGGTTGCCTACCCCTGCACTAGAGCCTCACTGGCAGATGATCATCCAACTCTGAAAATTCGTATCAAAAGTGAACATACAGTGGCAGCCTGCTGCATAGGCTGATAGCCCATACAATCAGAAAGTTGCAGATTCAGGGGCAATTGGATTTTAATCACATACTCTTTAAAATTATTGGCGAGCAGGAGAAACTGGTTCACTCTTAGCCGACAGACATCAAACCTACAGAAAGTCCTCATCTCTTGATGAATCTGCTCTTCAGTTACCCCATGCCACCCCTTCACAGTGGCTAATAGGAGGGGGGGACGTGTTGTCAGGTCATCCAGGCCAGAAAAATTCTGAGGAAATAATAAATTTTCAGTTATCGAGAGCATCAGAAAGATGTTTCAAACTATGAATTGAAATATTATGGCATTTTATACAAAAGAGATACAGGCTGTGTGGTGATGGGAACTTACAATTAATGTAAATATTTTTTTAAAAACAGCGATGAGCATATCCTTTAAATGCCGTCTTGCTTATTAAATATACTTATAACATTTTGATGGCAAAAATCTAAGTCCAGTGGACCTTGGCTGATCTAAAGGAAATGTTGGTCAATACTCGCATGGAAAACAAGTAGGAAATTCCAGAGCTACAGATTAGGAAGGGACATTAAAAAAAAAAACATTTGGGAAGAAGGTAATACTGTAATGAACCATTTCTCGTGTCGTTTGTACTTAACAGAGCCTGGGAACACAGAGGAGCCATCAAGGCAATAAAGGGAGGAAGCAAAGCCATTAGAGAAGAAGAGATTCTGGAGTCCAGGGAAAGGGGAGAATTGTGAGAAACCAACTCAAAGTAACTAGCTTTCTTTTTTTGCCCCTCTTAAGAGACACGCAACTCTGGGCAGCTCACAACAAAAGTAAAAATAAATAAATAAATAAAAAATTAAACCACAAGGAAAAACCTGGCACTTCAGCCATTCTCCTCCAATGCAACTAGGTATTACACTAGGTGTAAGTTGATCTGGAGAATTACTTTGGCAAGCTTTCAAGGTTACCCGACTGGCATTAAAAATCTCTCCAGAAATCCAGGTGGTACTTGTTTTTTTAAGTTTGGTAGCTTCAGAGGGATGGGCAATATTGCTGCAAAACAAATTGCATGGCCTGATCCAGAAAACCACCAAGAACTGAGTACAATTCAAAGGCATCATGCCATCACAGACTGCAACAGTTGGAAAAGATCTTGAAGATAAGCTATTCCAACTCCCTGCCCTGGGGTTTCTACTACTAAAGCAGAATCTTTATTCTCTTCAATAATGCTACATGGTTGGGAATCCTGGATTTGATATTCAGGATAGGTAAAAACACACACTTGGCAGACTGTAGTCCTGAAAACATGAAATGTAAATGTGAAACATTTAAATTTAAGAATCAATGCTCTTGGAATATAAGTTCAGTATGGGGCTATCATATGAATTTTTAAAGGAAATTTGCTTTTAGAGATAAATAATGACTAATCACATGAGTCTGTAATTAAGGATGGCAATGTAGCATCGGTATATTTCCCACTGAATTCCAGACTGTAGTTTGATCCTTTCCATTTTAAAAAAAGTTACATAATGGAGTTGGTTAAAATATTTAAATACTGAGACCTCACAGCAAGACAGGAGTCTTCTGTCATCACTACCCTTTTTTCCTTCACATATCGTATCAAAGGAAACAGTATACTGCTGCATGCTGAACTTCTGTCCAGCCACATTAAAACTCAAAAACAAAGAGGGAGTGGAGGGGAAAAAAACAAACCTCTGTGACAAGAGGGTGGGGGGATAAAAATGACAACGAAAACAGTGAGAAGGATAAAAAAAAAAAATTGCATGCTGCTCAGATGCCCATATTTAGAGAAAACAGAATATTGTCAACATTGGAAATTAATGACGTTCCCAAACTTCATGATAGTCTATTTTAGGTGGGTCCCTGGAAACACATTTACTCAAAAGACCCTGGAGATTAAATCAGATATATTTGAGATGAAGAATGTTTCTCTATGCAGAAGGACTAGGGCAAAATGTTTAGTCAAATGTTGCAAACTAGGACATGTAGTCAACTACCTTTATTATTGTGCTGATGATGATTATTAATCAGAAAAGCTGGACATTTACTTCCTTCCTATGATATGAACAACATGTATGCTGCCCATAACACTATCGTAATAAATGATCCTGTTTTGCCTCCTTGCCTATATAGGGAGGAAGAGAAAAAAGCAGGGGAAGAGAAAGAGAGAGAGATCCTCAATTTCACAATTTCTCCCACAACAGACACAAGCTCTGTAAGGTAAAAGGTAGGCTCCTCTGGCTACAAAAATCATGTTTCTTCACTACCCAATAGAAAAAGGGGGAGCGCGAGAGGAATCTGGTATAAGCAATTGGTGATGTGGAGAAGTAATTGTTTTAATGTTTCTTTTTTCAAATTCTGCATATAAACATCCCAGCCTTTCACTGTGTAGCTATTACAAGCCTCCTGCCCCAAAACTACTTCTCCCTGAGGCCCACTACATAAGCCAGGGATGGGGAGCTATGACCCTCTTACGATCTGTGAACTTCAATTCCCAGAATTCCTGCGCCAACATGGCTGGCTCGGGAATTCTGGGAGTTCAAGTTCACAGACCATAAAGGGGCCATAGTTCCCCACTCCTGTCATAGACCAATCCCTTAGGATTTTAGCAGATGATGGAGGAGCAGCCTTTTTCTGCCTGGGATAGAGGGTGACCATAACTCAGCTTTGTACTCTGACTGAAGACTCACAGAGGACATTGCTTGTGATGCTGTGGCATCATTGTGGCAGCCAATCTAAAATAGAGGGACTTTTTGTTCTTATTTTTTTGATTTTGAGATGGCTCTAAGGGACAAAATATGCAACCCAATTTGGGGATGGGAGATGGGGGAATTTAAGGAATACAATTAGTTCCTTGATGAAAGATTTACTACATCCATTACAAACCCCCTTCCCCAAGGAAACAGGGTTCAAATGGTTAGCCCTGCCCATTTCAAGGGAAATCTGAAGCTGCTCACCCCAGCCTGCTAGCTTATCTCTTGTCATAACTGGCTGATTTCATACTCACAATTTTCTGAACTCCGCCTCGAATTAAGTTCACCTGATTCACATATGCAGCTAATACATCAATGTACTGAGAAAAAGTGGGTGCTGCTGTTTGATCACTAAAAGAAAAGAAATAAGGCGAGTTTTTAATAATTTTACACAGTTGCATTGGAGAAAGATACCATGACTGCAGGGTCTAAATGCCAAATTTCCATTTGGTGCTTTTTGTCCGGCTTAAAATGTTTGCTCTTTGAAAAAAAGGAAGAAAAATAGACAATTTGCACCTTTTTAGCCTAATAATCATCATATACAATATTCCAGTATGCCTTCTTCGGTTTCATTTTTTTTGTAGTTTTTGAACGATCAAATCCAAGCTTAATGCTTCTTTTTCAAACAAATACCTCCAATACTGTAACCTTTCCCGTACACAAAAATTGCTCCATTTTTCTGTAACCTCAGCTGATTTATTCATGTCCTTTTTCCAAACCTACAATACCTACCGATTTTACCAGAAAAATACATATCATTTCATGTGTAGTACAAATATGGGAGAAATTTATCCTTTATCCACAGCAACCAAACCTAATGATTCAACAAGCAATCCAAAATTCCAAGGCTGTCTCTTGAATAGTTATCATTAATTCAAATCCTAAACGTTACTTAGGATTTTTGTCTCCTGCCATAAAAGAAATTCCTTTAAACTTCCCTCGGTGAAGAATATGACATTTGGTGTTGTGAATTTTTTTAACCACTGTAAGTAAGTTGGTGGGATTAGCAAATGTAATCAGCTCTCTGATAATTCTGACTTTCAGAATATTTATCAGTTATATAGATGTTCTTCAACTTCTAACATGAAACAGTATTCAGTAAAAAAAAAAAAGTATTGCCATTCACATCTATCATTGAAAAGTCAAACTGTTACTTACCCAGTTTTTCTGCAAAGGAGCAAATGAGCTATTTTAAGAAGAACTAGAAGAAAGGATATATATACAGTTATACCCATTGTTAGTTACTATTAGTGCTATGACTGGAAAAGTAAATGTGAAAACTGTTAAGTGAAAGAGAATGACCTTCCCCTACCATAATTCTTACAAAGTATTAAGAACTTTGGAAGAGCTTTGGGCCTTTGGAAGAAGTACAGATTTGCTGGAGGTGACAAGGATTTGCCCATTCAGTCATTCAGAATTGAGCCTGTCTTGAGGGCACCCAACTAACTAGCCCTTCAAGTATTCCCAATTGCAACAACTACAGTAGTAAGACCTTTTTTTCTTTTTTCTTTTTTTTTTTTTACAAAAAAAGCATTGGCTATAACTGTAAAGCCACCAGTTTTCCACCCCTTGGTTAGTTCATATCTGGAATTGGACAAAGCCTAAAAAAAGGAATACATCAGATTCTTAAAGATAAAGCACATACCTGCTCCACAGAGGAATGCATCATAGGCGGCCTCATGAGGACACTTATCTGTAGCTGAAAGGTTTTAAATGCAGAGAAAAGGTAAAGCTTCCCAGATAGTTTCCTGACGCTTTATTACATGATCTAAAATTTTCTTTTTAACTTTTCTATTGTTATTCTCATCCTACTTTTAAAAAAAACATTAAAAAAATGTTGGCCCAGTGGTTAAAATGCAGTATTGCAGCCTAACTCTGCATTCCACTGCCAGGAGTTCAATTCTGACCGGCTCAAGGTTGACTCAGTCTTCCATCCTTCTGTGGTCAGTAAAATGAGAACCCAGAGTCTTGGGGGCAATATGCAGACGTTGTAAAACGCCCAGAGAGTGCTATAAACCACTATGGGGTGGAATATAAGTCTAAGTGATATTGCTATTGCTACACAAGAATTTGATTACAATCTAAAATCAGGATCCAAGATCATATCCTCCACTGGCAGTTTGGTTTGGTGCTTAGTAATCAGACCAAAAGAGAGCTCCTTGAGAAATAAGGCAATATTCTGGACTTCCAGAAGAAGAAATGGCAGACAGAAGATGGCTCTGTTAAAAGGGGACCAATGCCACTGCACAGTGAAGATCTGTCAAGATGATCAGCTCTCTGAAACCTCTTCAAAACAAGGAATTGACTTGAGATCACCAGCAAGAGCTGCAGACAGCTACTCCTTTTGAGAAGACCTCAAAACATCAATCTGGTGGGTTTTAGAGCTCTGAGAGACAAGGGAATAGCCATCTTGTTCAAATCACAGACAGTGTCTTTGATAAGAAGCAAAAGAAGCCGCCCTGAGTCCTCCGGGAGAAGGGCGAGGTATAAATTTAATAAAATCAAAATCAAAATACTTCCTTTTCTAATTCCTTTCAGAAATTATTTATTAGCTGATTTTCAAGTATTAGAAATCTTAGAATCAACGAATTTGACAGCACCAGGTGACTTTTCTTTTATCCTTAGCAAAAGAAAGTTTTAACTACAAGTTTAAGAACTAAAAATAATAATAATAAACAGCCAAACAAGTGATTATAACTTTGAATTTAACAAGTCACAAAAGGACTAAGGGCCCAGATAAATTTGAAAAAAGGTTTTAGAATTAATTATAAAGAATCTTTCTCAGGAAAAAATGCTTTTGTTTTGATTTTTTTAAAAATAAGATTTTAAAAATTGGATACTAGAGGAAACTAAAGATTTCCAGTAAAGGAGAACACAAACTCGACTTACAATTACAGGATGAAGTGAAATAGTCTAGCATCAGACATACTGAAGGATATTTTTGAGAAATTGACTTAGAAATTAATATTAATAGTGTCAACAGAGGCATCTGCCTTGAAGGAGCGATCATGTCTAAAAGATGTTATGAAGGAGGAACAAGTTTTATCTGAGAAGAGAGTTAAAAGTGGATTTACAAATGACAGGCTACAAGAATGACATGGAAAAAGATGTTACACTAGACATATAAAAGAAGCCGGCTGATATTTTAATAATTAGAAAGGATATATGAACCATAAACTAAGAGAGTAAGCAGAATAATTTCTCTACAATGGATTTACAAAAAAAAAATCTTGTGACAAGGGATAAAGAAAAAAATGAAAAGAAACAATGTTTTGCAAAATTATTTGAATGGACTAAAGAGTAAGATTGTTAGAATTGAAAGTAAGTAATATAAAGTTGGTTTATTTGGTTAAAGTAAAGTTTATAAATGTAATTCACGGAGTAAAAATGGTTAAAAGATTAAAAGAGAAATGTTGATAAACAAATCTATAAACAATAAAGGGAAGAAAAGATTTGTTATATTTAAGAGGCGGTGATAAACTACTAAAAGTATTCATATTTGTTGTGATAAAAGTGGAAAGTCACTTCTTTATAAGTTTTTCTTTTTCTTTACTATATTTTTACTTTTTTGCTTTTCTATTTTTCATTTTCCTTTCTTTTCTGTGTATTCTACTTTTTATTCTTTGTTTAGTTTGTTTTTTTACTTTTATAATTATAATAGTTAATAAAACTATTATTTAAAAAAGAGAAAGTAGGTAATAGTCACACTCTATTAAGTTGACCTTGCTATTCCTTATAGATAAGGAATAAGACAGCAACAGAACAGATAACTCTGTAAAGAACAGAGGGGTAGCCGATACTCCCTTTCAAAGCATACCTGAGTGTCTCCTGCAATGAAGCCACCTGAACAGTGTGACAGCTCTCAGATTTATGCCTATTAATATGATCTTTTCTTCAAGACTATGGCAAATCTCTTCAAACTAAGCAAAGGACATTCTTTAGATTTACCAGTGATAATGGTTACATGGTAAGAGTTTCATTCCAAACCAGACCTACCGTATCTGAGGCAATCATCTGAGTGAAAGATCTCTGGACAAAGCTGGTCTGTTGGACTCACAACACTGTTAAGAGGGAGAAATAATTTTTAGTCCCTGCATGTTTCTTTCTGACAGTACTAATAATCTTCATTGTCTGGCTTTTCTTAAAAAAAAAAAAACTAGGTGGACTTTTTTTATAAATTGAAGGAAAGACCAGTTGAATGAGTGAATGTATAGTATATGTGTATTCATTGTGCTAATGTTTTATTGTAGGGGTAAGAATCAGGCCTAAAGACTCACCCTCCTTCCCCCTAATGGTTGGGACAACCTTTTAAGTTGGGCTTTGGGGAAGGCATCTGTCTCCCAATGACATTCTACTGCTGCACAATAGCAACTTTCTTTTCTTTTCATGAGGGGTTCAACCCCTTCCCTTCTTCTCTCCTCCTCCACTTCCACTCATATGGCTCCTTTGAAACAGAGAAATTGAGTGGGACTAGAATTTCTAGAATAGGCCTCCAGTGGTCAGATGTAAAGAACTCATACCGCTATTTTATACTCTCCTGTAACTTCTTAACCACACCATTTATATAAACTTTCTACTGTTAGAAACTATGCATATGTCAATCCTATAAAGTAGACCAGAATAAGAAACAAGCACTATGTAGGCCTAAAACTACTTTTATTAAAACTGACTACAGTAACACAATCTTGCAAGTATGAACATGTTCTGCTCAATCCTATTTTGTCTATCATGTGAAGTTTGTGTGTGTGTCTGGACGGATGCCTGGCTGAGACTTTATTGCCTCCAGCCCCCAAATCTAGGATTCTGCAACCTTTATCTCCATCAAGGTCATCCTCTTGACTGTCTACACTCTATAGATTTATGACCATGACATCAGCAAATTTTATAGATGGACTGACTTTAATGTTATCCTAAAATCTGCTGCTTGAAAGGACTACTTTACTGAGAACCACAAGACTTTTGGGCAAAACATTGGTTGTTTATTCCTCTTTCAAATGTCAAACTGAGCAACGTGCCATCTAGCTACGTCTAAATAAAGGAAATAGTGAAGATAAGAGTACGAAAATAAAACACCATTTGATTCCTGGGGATTTTTACTAGAATTCAATGAAATGAAATAGTTATTAAGATTACTAGTCATACATTTAGTGATTCAACAGGAAAGAGTTCAAGAAAGAGGCAAGTGGCTGACCTGCACAGCATTTCATACAACTCCAAAAGATAAGAAACTTGAGGAAACTGAAATTCCTGTGTTAAGAGGGGAAAAAAGAAACAAAAAGCTTTTAGGTGCCATGGATATGAATCAATTGGCAAGACAGTAAGAATATGGAAGCCAGATGGAAGGTGTGAAACCCATTGTGTTTCGGAATTTTCTAATCATACTGTCCTCGGGGTCTTCCCCTCTTACCTTTGTTTTCCTATGAGGAAAATAAGATTATAACCCATTTTACTATTACATTTTCTATCCTCTAAACGCAAGACCCTTAAATAAGCTTGGGATTTACATGCCCCAGAACTGATTTAACGTATGTTTATACTAGTTCCTCTAACAACACACCTCATCTTTATCAGCTACCCCTCCCAAAAACTGGAAACCTGAGAAAATAGGATCCTATGCTGAAACTCAAGAAAGGACAGCTCTACTCCTGCTTCTACAATGAGGATAAGTATTAATAATAATAATAATAATAATAATAATAATAATAATAATAATTTAATTTATATACCGCCCTTCTCCCGTAGGACTCAGGGCGGTGCACAGCATATTAAAACAGATACAAACAAAATACATCAAAAAACAAAAAAACCCCATAAAACCAAATTAAAAGCCAAATATTGGAAGCTGTGTGTCAATTAAAATTTTCTTAAAACCATCCCTACCTAAAATCCTCCCTAGGTCAGGCCCGCTTGCTGGAAAAGCCATGTCTTGAGGGCGCGGCGGAAAGTAAGGAGATCCGGAATCATCCGGATCTCGGGGGGTAGTTCGTTCCAGAGGGTGGGGGCACCCACAGAGAAGGCCCTCCCCCTGGGGGTCGCCAGCCTACATTGCTTGGCCGACGGCACCCTGAGG
>NW_015389390.1:21090-25325 GCF_001527695.2 Protobothrops mucrosquamatus
TATGAGGGGGGCCTTATTAACCACGGACCTGGCATTACATAACATCAGCCGATGGTCCCGGGTCGGAGGGTCTAAGTCTCCTGGGGACCGAGTAGAGACCTGAGGACCGGAGCACCCACAAGCTTGTAAATAGCGTGTGCGTGCTCCCCTAACTTGATATGGTCCTCTGCTCCCCCTAACTTGATATGGTCCTCTGCTCCAGCCCACACTGTTGAGATCAGTGTGCGGAACTTACAAAGCCGCCCTCAAACTGGGGTATAAGCACTGTCACTCTGAGCCCGAGCCAGTGGTTACATGCTTCCAATTAATTTTCAAAAAAAGAGGTTTCTAGTTGCTCAGCCTTAAAGTATACAACTTTTAATAAATGCAGTACTCAGGTTCCCCAGGAACCTATTAACACTTTCTTCAGGTTCCCACAGCACTGGGTTCATAAACCTTATGAGGAAAAGGATCAGAGGCCGGCAAGTCCTGCCATCTATCACTTCCACTGAACTCTGGGATCAGTGCTGAACAATGAAAAACGAACAGACTTTCTTGCTTTTTATTAAAAGGGGGAAAGGACTATATGCTCATTTATTTGAATAAATTAAAATATTTAATTTGAAAGAAAATGTAATATAAAAGTGACAGAGCTTGATCTATTTAGTCTACTAGTCCAGGACCATTCACTTTATGCCAATGGCACTTTATTGCCTCACGCAAGTGTTTTGTTTTTTTTTCAGCCTCAAACTGAGATCCTTCAGCCATTTAATCTGGGAAATTAAGCATACTTTTTTTAAAAAAAACGGAAGAACTGAACTACAGTCCCTCACTTTGAGAGGAAGAAAGAATTGCAGATGAAAACAAGCTGGAACGTTTTTAATTGTGCTAGAGAATGAAAATTACCTTCCACGTGGCTTTGGCAATGTTCTTCGTATCCAAAAGAACAGGAAACAGAAAGTGAAGGTTATCTTTGAATTCTTCATACTTTTCTGAAAATTGTTAAGTAAAAAAAATGGGAAAAGGAGGGAGAACAAATTATAGGTAGTCCTCAACTTAGAATGGGTTGATTAATGACTGTTCAAAGTTACGAAGGAGCCCCCCTAGAGGAAATTATGACTTGGTTCTGAAATTCCAAAGGCTGCCCTCCATATGGCATATGGTCAGCAACCAGCCTGCATTTACTTCTAGTTTTCAGCAAAAACATCCCACAGAACAGGGGTCCCCAACCTAGGCCGTGGACTGGCACTGGTCCGTGGCCCTCCAAGAACCAGTCCACACAAGTGAGTGGAGCCCATCCATATTCACGCAGGATCCAGGCAGCATGCAAAACCATGCCCCCCCCCCCCGGCCATGGAAAAACCACCTTTCACTGAACCAGTCCCTGGCACCCAAAATATTGGGGGGGTGCTGCCATAGATAACAATGGGTTCACTTAACAACTGTGGTGATTTGTTTTTAAAAGGGTTGTAAAATTGGATTGGTCATGTGGGTGACCTGCTTTACGACCACCAAGACTTATGACCATAATGGGCAGACTCCATTATGGTTATAAGTGGAGGACTATCTGTAATGCTGGCTTATAAATTTATTAAGCTAATGTCATTAAACCTGCAAGAGACCAAACTGTACCAATTCTTTTCTAATAGCAAAGATCAAGTGCAATTGCTTAGAGCTGATTAGATCCTATATGACTGGTATTCAAAATGGCTTTACCAGGAAGGGGTTTGTAAAATTTCTCATGTAGATAGAGGAGATCCATCAGCATATTGTGTCCCACCAGCGGCTACAGAGAGCGGAAATAAAAACAAAACAAAGCAAAACTCTGTAAGATTGTCAGTATATCATTGCGGTTCTGCACTGCTCCTTTAAAAACACTAAGTGCAATTTGCTTGCCAGGGCTATACTTTGCAAAGGACAACTTTCCAGACCCAGGGACAGACTAATTGATTATGTGTGATCGAATTGGTGTCAGCTTTTAGAATTCTTTTTTCTAAAAACAAAAAAAAAGGCATTAATTCAAATGCAATGGGATACACATTGTAGGCAAGCCTCTCTCTGCCTTGGAATACTTAGCAAGTACGTAAGAGACATCCTATGTACAATCTTGCTAGCTAGAAGAAGCTTCTAGTTTAGTTTTCTTTTTGCAAGCAGCTTTGATCTTGGAATATGCATTTGAAATCAGGAAGGCTCCCATCTTAAGCCTTACATTGCTACTGTATATAATTATATATTTGGAAATGTATTCAAATCAACTCCATCACAACTGAGCGATTGCTAGATATGTGACTTGGAGGTTTAAGGTGTAAGAATTCTGTCTTTACCAGTGAATTAGGAAAAAAAGTATTGTATTTACAGGTAGTCCTTGCTTATCAACTGCCTTGTACAAGCGATCAAAGTTACGACAGTGCTAAAAAATATTTTTTTTTGTAACCAATCCTTGCATTTACAATCGTTTCAGTGCCCCGTGGTCATGTGGTCACCATTCAGCTGCTCTGAAACTGGCATGCATTTATGACTATAATATCCCTCAATCATGTGACCAGCACTCACATATATTTTTTGCTTCCAAGAAGCAGGTAATGCAGAACATAAGTAAAGCAACGGAAATAAAGCAGGTAACGCAGAACATAAATAAAGAACATAAATAACATTGTAAGTTGTGATCATGTGATTTTATGCTTAGCAACCACATTGCTTCCCTTAATGACCAAAGGGGAAAATAAGGCTGAAAGCCCACTTGTGGTCATGAGATTTTCTGCTTCGTGACCACATTACTTAGCAACTGAGTGGCCAGTCCTAATTACAGGTAATGCTCAACTTAATATCATAATCAGGACCAGAATTTCCACTGCTAATCAAGTGGGTGATTAAGTGAATCACACCCAATGTTAGGACCTTGTTTGAAGGGTCCTTGGGGGCTTTCTGCGTTTGGCTTGTTTCCTTCCTACTTCATTACCCAAACTAGATAACATCATCAATGCTAGTCCAACCTTGTTTGCAGTGGTTATTAAACGAATCACTGCTCTTGTTAAGTGAATCACACAGCCATTAAGCCAATCCAGCTTCTCCCACTGACTCTGCTGGTCAGATGCCAGTTGGGAAGGTTGCAAATGGTGGTTACATGACTCTGGGACCCATCATAAATACCTGTTGGTTGCCAAGCGCCTGAATTTTGCTCATGGGACCATGGGGGAGGAGTGCTGCGATGGTCATAAATCACTTTTTCAGTGTTGTTGTAACTTTGAACCATCACTAAATAAATGGTTGTAAGTCGAGGACTACTTATACCAGTGGTTCTCAACCTTTTTAATGCCGCGACCCCCAACCGGTCGTAAGTTGAGGACTAAACCGGTCGTACGTTGAGGACTAAACCGGTCGTAAGTCAAGGACTAAACCGGTTGTAAGTCAAGGACTACCCAACCGGTCGTAATTCGAGGACTTTCCCTGCCCGGGAGTGCTGCGCATGCGTGGTTCCGCCCCCTGCGCCGGCCGAGGCGTAGCTGGCAAGCGGCAGAGACGGAGCAGGCTGACCACCAGCTGGCCCAGCCCAAGGGAGGTAAGGCACCCGCCGGAAAAGGGAAAAAAAATGGACAAAAAAAATGGCGACAGCCTTGCTTGGCGACCCCCATGAAATGGTCGATCGACCCCAAATGGGGTCGCGACCCATAGGTTGAAAACCGCTGACTTATACTATCATAAACAGGCTAATCATTTGCCTTAACAATATGCAACTAATGATACTTGAAAATTGCCTGTAAAGTAAAAGTGTGTCCAAAGGAAGCCCCTGGGTTGCATTTAGCCCAAGAACACCAATCTTCTGGAATGACTTTAAAAGTTACTACCAAATTTTAATCTGGTAGAAGGAAAAATAATTCCATAAAAAAACCCAGATCGATAGGCATGCAAAATTTAAATTAATTTTAAATGTAAATAAAAGAAACTTTAACTTTTGTCCACCCTTTCTAGAGCCTGACCTTTGGAATACCATGTAAAGGTCAATTGTAGGTTTTAGCCAGGGAAGCCGGTCCACTCCTGTTATAGTTTCATGTAACAACAATAATTTTGCATATTGTAGAAACACCATCGCTGGAGAATGTGGCATTTTAACAATATATTCAAACTGAAAATTAATTTCCACAACCAAAACATGGGATCTAGCGATTTCACAAACAAGATTTCAAGATTATTCTAAATCGTGTGGAATGTATGTGTCCTACATATGTAAATATAGGACAAACGCATCCTACTCATGC
>NW_015389390.1:26031-62633 GCF_001527695.2 Protobothrops mucrosquamatus
CAATAATTTTGCATATTGTAGAAACACCATCGCTGGAGAATGTGGCATTTTAACAATATATTCAAACTGAAAATTAATTTCCACAACCAAAACATGGGATCTAGCGATTTCACAAACAAGATTTCAAGATTATTCTAAATCGTGTGGAATGTATGTGTCCTACATATGTAAATATAGGACAAACGCATCCTACTCATGCTGGCAGAGAAGGCCTATTGGATCCCATCAGTCAAAGAACTCCGACTATCAGGATCCAGAAGAACAGCCTTCTCTGCTGGGGGACCCACCCTTTGGAACATCCTACCTTCTAGGATAAGTTCTGATCCCACCCGCCTATCCTTCCATAAGAGCCTGGCTCTGCCAGGTGGCCTGGAAACCCAATGGGGGAGTTCCAGGCTGGAGCTAGCTGCTGGATTAATGGCAGACTCCACCTTAATAATAATAATAATAATAAAGTTGGGACCTTGGAGGTCATCGAGTCCAACCCCCTGCTCAGGCAGGAACTCTACACCATTTCAGACAAATGGCTGTCCAGTCTCTTCTTAAAAACTTCCAGTGTTGGAGCATTCACCGCTTCTGGAGGCAGGTTGTTCCATTGGTTAATTGTTCTAACTGTCAGGAAGTTTCTCCTTAGTTCTAAGTTGCTTCTCTCCTTGATCAATTTCCATCCGTTGCTTCTCGTTCTGCCATCAGGCGCCTTGGAGAATAGCTTGACTCGCTCTTCTTTGTGGCAGCCCCTGAGATATTGGAACACTGCTATCATGTCCCCCCTCATCCTTCTCTTCGTTAAACTAGACATACCCAATTCCAGCAACCGTTCCTTATATGTTTTAGCCTCCAGTCCCCTAATCATCTTTGTTGCTCACTGTTTTCTTTTTCATTGTTTATTTTATTGTTCTATTATTTCTGTTTTGTTGTCACTCATTTCATTTCTTCCTTTTTATTGTTGTAAGCCATCTAGAGTATCCCCAGGGCGTGATAGGCGACAAATAAATAATAAATATTCAATATCTCAGGTTTATATCATGAATGAACTTTGTAACAGAAAACTGGGCTTTACCTTCTTAGCTCTCACAAGTGTCTGAAAAATATTGGTGAAGCCCCTTGCGGAAAAAAGAATTTGTTCTCTTTGACATGGATCAAAAGCAGTGTTTTCCAGGACCCAACGGTATTGTGGATTCATCTTTTTCACCATCAACTAAGAAATAAGAACAGTAGCTGTCAGTAACTCATTCTTTCATTACATCTGCCTGGGTAAATGTTTAATACACTCAGCCTTTTTAATTTTCAAAACACACATTTGTCTGTTATGTGAAAACAATACCTCCATGGCAAATTCCATTACTTTCTACTCTTCTTCAATCCTTTTCTTTCCCTGTTCTACTTATCTGTTTTCATTTCATGCTAATTGATATCAGGGTTAAATCAAGTGCCATTTGTCCAATGACATGGGTCCCAAAAACTCTTTATAAAGTTATACTGCAAATTTTCTCTTAGGACAATCACTCCCTTTATTATTCTTGTATATTTCAAATAGTTGATTGTTTCAATATTTGGTATTTTCACTTAATTTTCCATAAACACTTATTCATTTAACATTCCATAATATTTGTTATTTTAAAAAAAACCACTCCTAATACAATTTCTAGAATTATTCGTAAGTGGACATTTCCTTATTGTTCCTTAACAATTAGGCAGAATCTAAATGTAACTCCATGTATGCCCATGCCTTACATATAGCATAAGCCGCTAATAGAGAAGTAATTTATGTAATTTCCAGGGCTACATCACAAGCCAATTTTGTTCTGTGCCCAGTGATACGTCAAGCCTAATTTAACAATTACTTTTGTTTTGTATAATCCCAGCTAAACGTTGGTCAGAAATCTCAATGTTACAAACATGGAAACCTGTTCAATGGCAGGAACAGATTGATTTTGAGGATATTAATACATATATCAATCTTACCTCAATATCCTACAATATTAAACTCACTTTTTCATCTTCCAAAGGAATAGTCCAAATATCTGGAAAAGCTTTTCTTAGAATGAGCTGTAGTTCAATCACTTGAAAGCCTGTAAGACAAAGTATAAATAGCATAATGGAAAGTTGAAAATAGTATAATTACGACGTGTTTTTCTATGACTAAAAAGGTTTTTCAGCCTTGCATTAAAGCATTTTAGTGAGAAACGGATCACAGTCATACAACTGAGAGATAAGAAAACACCAAAGAAAAATGTTAACAGAACATGAGAAACACAAATAAGAACATAAGAAAGACTCATACCAATAGAAATGAGATTCATACAAATTTTCTTATTCTTTGTTCAGTATATTATTATTATGATTGGTCGCACAATCAACCAAGTGTTTAGATTGGATCTGGCATTTTTATTCACCCCACTGAGTCCTTCCCAAGGCCCTGGGATAGGCCAATATTGTTGTTTGAAGGTGTTAAAGGTATCATCACAGATACATTCGTAAGCTGTTCCAAGTAAAGCTGCCTTTTGCAATTGACTGATGGCGATTTTGTCAATGCCAATGGTGTTAAAGTGGAGCTCCAGATGTTTTGGGATTGCACCCAAGGTGCCTATTACTATTGAATATTTTTGTTTTCTTTTGCCATAGTTGCTCTACTTCTATTTGCAGGTCTTTGTGCTTTGTAATTCTTATGGTTGGTTGCATAGCTAGCCAGATGTTTAGAGTTGGCATTTTTATCTACCTATCAAGTCCTTATATTATACACATATTAATAGCTATAGCTCCCTGTAATAGAGTCTCTCATACCACGCTACCAATATGCACACCCATGAAAGAGAAAAATTCTGTCATGCACATTAAGACAATCACCCACCACCACCAACCTGGAGAGGAAAAAAATAATTTTGAGTTTTGAAAGAGAAATGAATAAAATATCAGAAAAGTCTCTGAATCAAGGCTGGGAAGGAAGAGAGAGTTTGCCATTCCCCCACAGCCTATTTCAAATTTGAAAGCAAAGAAAAAGAGAATTCAAGATAAAAAGGGATTTTGTTTCTGTAGAAATGGTTAATAGAACCAAGGAGAAACTTCCTGACAATTAGAACAATTAACCAATGGAACAACCTGCCTCCAGAAGCGGTGAATGCTCCAACACTGGAAGTTTTTAAGAAGAGACTGGACAGCCATTTGTTCGAAATGGTGTAGGGTTTCCTTCCTGCTTGAGCAGGGGGTTGGACTCGATGACCTCCAAGGTCCCTTCCAACTTTAATATTATTATTATCATTAGCCAGGAATCTATACCACATTCTTGGCTTATATTCCTGTGTTGTGCTAAAGTCTGAACATTTTTTATTTCTCTCTACCACTTAAAATAATTCCTATATTTATGCATTCTGAAGGCATGTCCAAAATAAATCTTTGCTTTCTCCAGGCTAGTACTTCTCAAAGTGGTCTGAGGATCACTGGGGATCTCCCAAGATCCTTTCAAGACCTTTCAGGTGGTCTGCAAAGTCAAATAGGTAAATAAATAATTTAAGATTCTCAGGTTTAATTTCTAACACAGTAAATATTGATAGATCTAACGCAAATAAACCAAAGCTCTCTAGGCTCCTCAATCATTTTTAAGAATGCAAAGAGGTCCCGAGACCAAATTGTTTGCCGTGCAGTGTTTCTCAACCTTGATAATTTTAAGGCATGTGGACTTCAACTCCCAGAATTCCACAGCCAGCATTGCTGGCTGTGGAATTCTGGGAGTTGAAGTCCACATGCCTTAAAATTGTCAAGGTTGAGAAACACTGTGTAGAGTATCCTTGCTGTAGAGTATTCTCTTTGCTTATTCCAGACCAGAATCAACTTGTGGTCTACCCAGAATATTCTATTTCTGTTCGGGATGTTTTTTGTTTTCCTAAATTTCTAATTTTTTTAAAAAAAATATTTAACTTTAAATTATGTTTACATTTTATCTTTCCTTCCTTTAAAAAAATAAGATAGATTTTGTTTCTCTCTTATGGTCTAATTCCTAATGGGCTGTATGGGGGAAGGACTGAATCCTTTAGCCCATTTGCATGCTCTATGGCCACAAAGTGGCTTTGCAGATATAAATTAAATTAATTTTTAATGAATATAATAAATTAATAAAAATAAATTAAAAAATTTAAAACTTTTTAATTTTTATCTCTGAAATACATTTGTCTCACAGTCTAGAGTTGGGATAGGAAGCCAGCTGAGGCAGTTGCTGAAAGACAGGTGGTGGAAGAAGAACTATAAAGATGCTATCAAGAATTATAATGATAAATTTGAATTTGATTGGGGAGTTAAGTTATAAGAAGATTATCTTTGCAAGGCATACCATAAAGCAAATCAATCTGCAAAAGTCTTTATTAAATATCGTTCAAATGGTTTGAAACTATAATTATCCCCTTTAAATTGAATACTGCTCCCTAAAAGAACAATATAAAATAACAATATAAAAAAGTTTTTCAAGGCACCAATAAAGAATTTTAAAAAATGAAAGGATCTTAATTAATTCATACCATATACATCCTGCAGAACCACAGAATCTTCCTCTTCTGCTGAGGATATCCAACAAGTTACTTGATCAATCACTTTTTTCACTTTGTCTTTATCAAAACTACAGTAAACAGAGTAAGAAAATTGAATGATATTATTCTCCAACTCAGCCTTTCCTGTACCTTCAGCTTCTCAGAAAATTAACTCTATTTATCAACAGTAAACCCCTAGAAAAGCCCAGCTTCTCAGTAAGATGCTTTCTAGAAGTCAAACAAATAACAAATTATGCCCTATAATGGCCATACATTTAGTGGTCAGATAGAATGGTAAGCTAGATACTAATGTTCATACAACAAAATGCCTTCACAAATGCTTCACAATCTTTATTAGTAGCCCGATTACTTTTCTTGAAGTAAACAATTAATAAAAATGCTATGTATCTGCCATGGAGAAGACTGAATCCACCTCTAGCAAAATTATAACAAAAAGGAGGACAGAGCAGGTAGCATGTAGATAACGAGTGGGAAATATATGAGTAGTGAGCTGCCTAATGCAGCATAAAACATATACTGAAGATGAGAAGAACAGATGCTGTGAATTTGAAGTTACATAAAGGATAACAGCTCACAAGACTAGAGAAGCAAAATGGCCACAGACATGTGAGAAGGAACACAGACAAAAATTCAGGAAGAATGGAGGACAATTAAAGAAGACTGTGAGGAGAGAGTGTCTGAAATTAAGGCCATGGGTCTTTTATTTATTAGGGAACTGCTTTTTAATTTATCTTAAGGCCCACCAATAATTCTACCAAAGAACCTGCATCTCATACAATATAAACAAAACTTTTTCAAAGAAGGATTTCTGTATGTTTAGAGGCCTCATGTTAATCATTCACAAGTCTCACTTAGACTATTTCTGAATTTCGGTTCTTGTAAAGTGCCATTGGTTGACAGCCACTGTTCTAAGAACAGAATCCTGTCACTCCAATTACTTAAGTGCATAAAGAAGCACAGGAGAAAAAAAAAACCAACATTAGTATAGAAACCATAGTGTGGAAGAGGTTTACCTTTGGACCATCCAATTACCAGATAACAGATGCTGAAGTTTCTTCTCTTGTGTTTCATTCATATAAGGGATTCCATCTTTAAGAAACTAAAGGCAAATAAACAGTGCTACATAATATGGAATTCAGGCATCAAGATTTCTCCTGACTTAAAAGAAAATCATGTACTGGGGTAAGTCAACAAAAGTAAAGGTTCTCTTAGCTTGGCTTCGAATAACTACATGGACATATTCATATATTCAATCATAAGGTATTCATTAAAAATTCAAGATTAAAAAAACAAAAAATGAACTATTTATCAACCACTGGTACTGTGTTGATAAGCACAGTTCATCCTATGGTCAAGTAATCTGATAAACTAAAGTGTTGCAAGCTGTGGATTGACAAAAAGGGTAGAGGAAGAAACCATTTTCACAATAGATCACAACAGCATAAAACTGTATATATTTATCAAAAAGGCTGGTCTAAATTATTCTACTTAGTTAGAATGATATACAATTAGTAGACTTAGAATCCTTAAAATCTTTTACCTACTATGCTAACCTTTCCATTCCTTACTACCTCTACCCTACATTCACCATGGTCTTTTGGGGGAAAATGTTGATGGAAGATTTTCAGTCATCTAGGTAGTTTCATGACAAATGGACTTTTCTTTTTTAGTTTGAAACGTTTCATTGCTTATCCAAATAGCTTCTTCAGTTTGAAGAAGCTACTTGAATAAGCAGTGAAATACTTCAAACCAAAAAAGAAGTCCAGTTGCCATAACTCAACTTCCAGACATCTTTCTGGGAAACTGGCCAGTTACAAACCCTACTGAGGAGTCTTGATCAAATGCTGGATCTTCTCCCTCCTGAGACAAGAGCTCTCCTCTCCCATAAAGAATGAAGCAATTCAAGGGGCCCTCAGATACTGACAGTGATAAAAATTAACTATCTATATCAGGGGTGTCAAACTGCCAGCCCATGGGCCAGACGCGTCATCCGGAAGCCGCACCCACCCCATTGCCGGCAATGGCAAAACTGTCCCGATACAATGACGACGCGAGTTTGACATGTCTGATCTATATCATTCAAGTGGAAATTAAATGTTGAAAATATATTTTATTATACTGCATTTCAATAGCATTTTAAGGGCAAAATCCAAATATAGTTTTTTTCCTATTTAAACTCTTTTCTACTCTATTAAATAACATAAAATATACCTTGTTATAGTCAAAGCCATAATGAGACAGGAACTGAATACTAGATGCTTTGCAGGAGAACTCAGAATCCATTTGGCCAAATATGGCAGGGAATAGGAAGAAGTTATATGAATGCACGATATACCTATAAAAATTAATCAAAATAATTAAGGCTAACTAACTGGCAGGGAAGACCCGACAGTTATCATCAGGTAAATATAATTGACAATAAAACAATTTACTTACTCATTTGACATCCCCTTGCAAAATATGGACAAACCTAAAAGAAGAAAAAATGCAGTTGCACGTGCAGCAATATGCTGATCACAGGGTCTCCTTTGTTTTTGTTTTTCCAACTTCTATGTTAACTAGCATCTTCAGGGATGGATTGTGGATCAGTCCCCTTTGTATATATCAGTGATGGCGAACCTTTTAGAGACCGAGTGCCCAAACTGCAACCCCAAACCCACGTATGCATTGTCGGGTGCCGGGTGGGTGTGGCCATTGGCTGGGTGTGGCCCATTGGCTGGGTGTGGCTGCGGTGGTAACGGCAGACTGGGTGGGACTAAAAAGTTCAATCAATCAATTCCAACTTTGCAAGATCTTTTTTTTTCCTGCAAGAAGTTGAAATTGACTGATTGATTGAACCTTTTTTTTTTTTGCACAGGGCGGCAGAGGCCTAAAGCGAAAAGGTTTTATAAAACCCAGCTGAAGGCCTAGGACTGGGGCGACGGTGTGCGTGCCCACAGAGAGGGCTCTGAGTGCCGCCTCTGGCACCGGTGCCATAGGTTCACCACCACTAGTATATATCATCATATATGTTCTATTTGGGAGCAAATGTGTTGGTCTTATGTGTAAGAGATTTGTGAATCAACATCTTGGGTGGATGGGGGGTTGGTTTGTCTACCATGAGCCTTCACAGGAATTGCTTGCTCATTCATACACTCTTATACTGTAGATAGCAAAATTTTCCTCTGAGTTTCTTTAATACATTTGAGAAAGAGGAAATGTATATAATATGTATTCTTTTAGGATAAAAACAAAAAAAAAGTTTTGAGAAATTAAGGTGACCTTGAAAGGGATTTTGTTTCAGATACTATTTCTAAATTTTGACTGCGACATTTTAAGCTATCATAAAACCTATCTTTTGGAAACTAGAAGAGCTCACCAAGTTGATTCACTGTAAACCGCTGAACACTCTGTCTGGCTTTCCGATACCACTCAGCAGGTAAATCAAAGAGACTGGGGAAAAGAAAGATATGAAGGATTTCCATGTTGTTCATCATGTTCCTAACTTCTATGGGGACATCACTAGAAAATATATTTATTTCAACAAGCTTACCTAGGCTGCCTGTCAGAATACAAACCTGTGAATTCCATATCAAGGCCTGCAAAAGACAGAACATGTGCCTTTCACTATTATTACAGGATGGATACAAAGTTTTATTTAATTCATATATCTCAATCTTACACATGTAGGTTTTTATGCTATTCGTAATAATTCATATTGAATAATGAGTTGAAAATATATAGATGTAGTAGTTAACATGCTCCTAAACTTTAAAACAGGGATTCGGGGATTTCTTCATGATCTATTGTGCAAGATGCTTACAGCTGCAATCCTAGTTTTTGAAAGCATAAGATTTTTTAGCTTCCCCCATTTCAATAACTTTCTCATCACTCTGAGAGTATGAAATCCAAGTGAAGTTGAAAGAAAGGTACTAGGAGGAAGTAAAAAGCCAAAGGATTACCCACTACTATAGCAGCCTTCTAACTTGTTCCAAATTATGAAGTAATTTAGATCTGATTTTTGCAAACTCGAGAGATGTAAACATTTATGAATGTTCAGTAAAGTGCTTTCAATTATAAATATTTTAATGCACCACACAGATTTTTGTCCATCATCTGCAGTATCTTCTCACCTATCATATTCTATAGTAATGCATTTAATATACTCTTTAATGTGCTTTATATCAGTTTGACCAAATTCTTGTGTTCACTTATTTGCTAGTGCTAAGTGTTGATACTATGTCTTTATAAGTCAATTTTAAATATTAGCAATACTTCTACTATAAAGTATAAGATTCAGATATGGAATGCCATAGAGAAGTAAGGGTGCCAGATCCGAGTTCTTCAAATAATCACACTATGGAAAAAACATGACTAAAGAATTTTACTGGGGAATACTAAGTGCAAACTTTACAAATTTGGAGAAATACATTTGCCCTGGGGAAAAACTTATTTAAAACTATGAAACAAGGCAGTGTTTTTGCTCCTCTTGCACAAAATATCACTGTAAATATTTAGCATAATCCTGGAAGCTTTCTTAGAATTAAATGCTTAAAATACTGTTAGAGAAATACTGTACTGATCTTGCTACAACTCTCAAAATCCCGCATTGGCTAGGATGGAAATAAAAGAGCTCTGCAATGATTTCTCGAGAATAATAAATTATGACCTTTCCAAAATCAGAAGGCATAATCTATACCAACATATGGATACCTATTTTCATAAAACCCATCACACTCGCATACAATCCTCTCCTTATAGCCTTCTTACCACAACCCTGTAAAGTTAAGTTGAGATCATGATTGTGATCATCAGCTCCATCAGCTATTTAACAAGCCACGGCTGTATGATTTACAAAATCATGGTGTATAAATTACACTGGCTGGCTGGGTATTTTATTTTCCATTCCATATATCATCTTTTGTCTCCATAACCAGCTGTCGAATCAAAGGGCCAAGTTGCAGTGGTAGGATTCAAATATGTGAACAACTAGTTCTCTGTGTGGATGCCACTTCCGAACGTCCATTCTGGGCCTGGGCAACCAAAAATTAGCTACCGGTTCTGCCAAAGTGGTGCGAACCGGCTGAATCCCACCACTGACCAAGTGGGAATCCAATCAGTGATCCAGTCCTCCATCTACAGTAAGCAGATCCTGGTAAGCCCCTGAAATAGATCCAGCAATTTTGGGGGGGGGGGGTGTCAATAACAGCTTTCTCCATTTAAAACACCTCCCAAAGTTTAAGGAGGCACGCGTCATTCGTATAGCTGACAGTGTTTCTCAACCTTGACAATTTTAAGGCATGTGGACTTCAACTCCCAGAATTCCACAGCCAGCAATGCTGGCTGTGGAATTCTGGGAGTTGAAGTCCACATGCCTTAAAATTGTCAAGGTTAAGAAACACTGACCAGTTGAGACCAGAGTTAGCACCCATGAGGGTGGACGTGCGTGATCAACAGGGCATGTCCTCTTTCGCAGTTAACCTATAAAGATGGGGAAGGTTCGCCTTCCATATCACGCCCCTGCCTCACCAACAAAGTCGCAGCCAAGGATAAGCTCCTCTAACCGAGGCAACATTCCTGGAAACTGTGCGGCCCCCACATCCATCCCGCCCTCGCTGCTTTCTCTCCGCGGGGCACGCCAACTCCTACCCGCTTCTCCTGGGAGGCTAAAGGGGGCGGGACCTGCCTCACTTGCTAGTCCGCCCTCCTCCCTCGCTCGGCATTTTAAAGACTTTCCCTGAGCATCTGCGTTCCTCGATCGCTAGAAATGATTGTCTGAATCCGGTCTTTGGTGCTTTTCGTTATTCCTCTAGCAGGGGTTCTCAACCTTGGCAACTTTAAGACTAGTGGACTTCAACTCCCAGAATTCCTCAGCCAGCTTTGCTGGCTGACGAATTCTGGGAATTGAAGTCCACAAGTCTTAAAGTGGCCAAGGTTGAGAAGCCGTTTCTAGCACAGCAACCTTTGGGGTAGGATTAAGGTGCTTAGTCTCCGTCGATGATTATAAGGGGCTGAGGAACCACTCTTTTTTTTTTACAGTTAAACGATTATTGGCTAAAGTGCAGATCTGCTATTCAGAAATTAACACGGTTATATAAATAGGGGTTGTTTTTGCTTCTGAGTTCGATAGCATTTATGCAATAAGACTGAGCTTACTAATGATTAAATTTATATGCCACAAGACTCCCAGCGACTCTGGACCGTTAATGTATACCTGCAGGTTTTTTCCCCCTTTTGTACTCTTAGGGCTGTTTTAAGTACCTTACTGAAAGAAAACAAAATACATATGATTTTACCTCATTCTCAATAATAAATAAAAATAAATAAAAACTGCACTTCCTTGGCTTAATGCAGTATCTTGCTGAATATATTGTGTCCACACAATCATTGAGAATGAGTTAAAATCATATGTATTTTGTTTTCTTTAATCGACTTCTCTAGTTGCAGGAATGATCAAGGCCTCTCAAATGGTATCTTCTAGTAGACCAGAAAGCCATGGTAACAATGATGACCGATCTAGGGTTGGAGGTGTGGACATCCAGATGCAACTTTTTTTCATATGTGGTGGACTTGCAAGGTTATCAAGGCCTTTTGGATACAATTGTGGTGGAACTTACAGCAAATTTTTAAAAGAAGGATTATTTTTCTCCCACAGTTGTTTCTTTTAGGTATTGTGCAAGATTTAGATGCAAAAGAAATAAATTTGATGCTTTATTGTTTNTTCGAATGAACAATTTTTATCAATATGGAGAAGATGGATTGTTTATATTCAAAAGAAGCATAGAGTGGTAGAATATAATTTAGGTTTTTAGATTTTTTTACTCTTTCTATCTTTTCATGTAGATCAAGATATTTTGTGGAGTTAGAGATATTAGTATTTGTTTACTTTTATATGAATATTATCCTGGGATTAGGTTTGGAAAGTCCGGGGGGGGTGGGGGGCTCTTATTTGTTATTGTGTTTACTTATGTTATGATTGGGTTTTTTTGATGGAAAATAATAAAATTTCTTTGGGGGGGGGAAAAAAAAAATGATGACCGATCTAGGCAAATGAGGGGGTTTTTTTTCCTAAAGAGCAAGAGAAAAGTATTTTGGTGTTGTGGGATAATACAAATAAAACCTCTTTTCTTTATGCCAAGTATCTCTTACCCTTTGTTTATGAGGTTTGCTAGAAAAGAGACAAATGAAGATATTGCAGAGCAAGCACATTTATAATCCTAATCAAGTTTCTATTACAGAGATGAAACCCATTAAGAAGCTTCCAGTACGACTCTGCTAAAATTTAATTAATCCCATGTGGCTGAAGGTCCAGAATGAATTTTGGAACACCAGCTTCCAATGTTTTCCATTAAGTAGATCATAATATATTAATCACTTTTGTGGCCCAACAAAAGTTTTAAACACTGTCAAATCTGATATATACATATTTGCAACAAAACAACTGTTTCTACCATTAAAAGAAATCATCGCAGTCGAGTGATTTATTTTAAAAAGCAAAAGGAAATAATAGAGCCTATTGTTAGTGCAGGTGAATGCACACCAGACCTATCATTTATTGTTGAAGAGAAATAACAATATTGGCTGTTTTTTTTTAAAAAAAGAGACAATATAGATACATTGGCTAGGGAACCACTATAGCAGGTTATTGTTTTATGCTGTTATAATAAATATTTTATGAGAACAATTAACAAGAAAGCGAACAAAAAACTGTCATCATCAGTTGTACATCTGTTGGATTTTTATTTAATATAAAAAGATTAAACAGTATTATGTATTAAGAGCAGTGTGTGATTGATTGTCCTCCAAGGATGGAACTGCAGGATTCTGAGGCTGTACTTCTTTGGGCAGCTTGTCACCATATTTATTATAAATTCTTTCAAGTTCTGTCAGTTCAACACCACCTTCAGTCATAGCCTGTTTGAAACGTTTCAGCTATTTTCATTTAAAAAGAAAGACATAACTGTTAATTTCCTCAGTTCTATTAGTACTTTCAGCATTCACAGTATATTACAGTTCTCTTAAATTCCCTTCTCCCAAATAATACAATTTCATGTTAAGAGTACATGCCAACTCTGACATAAAACATTCATTGATATTTACATTTTTATGTAAATGCTTTGGCCATACACCATACTATAAGTAAGCGGTACAATATTGTTTGTCAAGAACATAAAATGTAGGATAAGTAGCAACCAAAGTAAGAAAAACAAAATCAACTTGCCCCTTCGCCATGTTTTTCCCATGGAATTGTAGCCTTGTCATCCACAAAGTTGATTCCAGCTTCGAGACAACGTTGTGCTAATACACGCCCCACATTCTCACATGCTGCCACACCGGTTGTTTTATAAAGATGCTTCTTAATAGCCCACTCGCGAGTGGAAGCAGAGATTACAATATGACCGCTGCAATGTTCAATGTAGCCTTCCACATGTTTTTGGGTTTTTTCAAATCGTAACCTGGATTGTTTGATATGAAAAACAAAATGTTTTCTATGAGAGAAATTCACCCGCAATAACAAAATTCCTATAGTTCTGTACTTGTAAATCTTATGTCTCATACTTGAAATTCTACACATCTCGGATTATTTGTATAATTTCGTTCTTACTTTTCAAACATGGATTATAAATGGAAAAAGTCTGTATTAGGATGTGTACTATGTTACCTTGAATGAAAGGTTCATCTCTGAGAAAATGCAATTTGCACAGTCCCCATAGTTGAGTTTTCTCAACGATGGCCTCCTTTATGTGAAACAGCCTGTCTCTGGATACCTGGACCACAACCCTCCTATTGGGCTTTCATAGAATCAAACATATATGGCTTTCCAACATAACATTTGAGGGATTTGAATACTAATCTATCCCTTGCAGGTTGCATATCAAATGTTAAATTCTAGAATACGTGCTCGTTTTGTTTTATTGATTTTAATTCCATGTGTTGATGGATGTAAACTATTTAAATTTTTTGGCAACTGAATGGCACAAAAACCATTACAAATGGATGCATACATGCATGCATATATGCTGCACCAATGAAAATAATCATTCCTCTAGAATAAATGGGAAGTGCCACTAAGTAAAGGATTTCCTGCAGAAACCTCTGTCATGGTAGATACTCAAGTGAGCTCCAAGTCTCTTTGCTCTTGTAGATCCCCCAAAAACAACAAACCTTTTTTAAAAACATTTTTAGTGCAATAATCTTTTCCCTAAACTATATTTTCCAACCATAGATATCCTATTAGTGAATCCACAGAGAGGGCATAATCAGAAACAGAATTTAAAAGATTCAAGAAAATAACTATAACTTCAAAACACTATGGCTGAAATAACAAGTGAACTATTACAGGCCGTATGTAATCTCAAGTACCAGCAAATTTACTTTAAACAAACTACTGTATGTATAGTCTTGAAGTATGTCTACAAATGCACACTATAATGGAACAGGAATACAGGTAGTCCTCAACATACAACAGTTTGTTTAGTGACCATTCAAAATTACAACGGTACTGAAAAAGTGACTTACGAACATTTTTCATACTTACAACCAGTGCAGCATCCCCATAGTCACGTGATCAAAATTTGGATGCTTGGCAACTGGTTCATATTTATGACAGTTGCAGTGTCCCAGGGTCATGCAGTCACCTTTTCCGACCTTCTGGCAAGCAAAGTCAATGGGGAAGCCAGATTCACTTAACAACTATGTTACTAACTTAACAGCTGCAATAATTCACTTAACAAATATGGCAAGAAAGGTCGTAAAATGGGGCAAAACTCACTTAACAAATTTGTCACTTAGCAACAGAAATTTTGGGTTCAATTGTGGTTGTAAGTCGAGGACTACCTATACTACACCACATTCCATGCTATGGCAGGTGCCACAGGCTGTGAAAATATTGTATGTTTTGCACTATAACAGTGGTTCTCAACCTTTTCTTCACCATGGACCCCCTTTAAATACCTTTTGTTGCCACGGATCATGGCCATGGTCCCCCAAGACTTAACTCAAGATTTAAATCATAACATTTCAAGCCTTTGTGGACCCTCTGTGATGACATCGCAGTCCTCCCAGGGGTCCGTAGACCACAGGTATAGAGAACCATAAAACAAATGCAGAAGTGCCCAGTGAATTAAAAATACAGTATATTAGCTTCCTATATGAGTTGCTCTATAACTTGCCATGTTCACACAAGGCATTGCTGTCAATAGGCAGAAAAGAGTAGGGAACTATATAATGCAAATCGATAGAGGAATAGCATACAATAGCTCTTCAGACTCTCACTCATGCCCTGATCATCTCATGGCTTGATTACTGCAATACGCTCTATATGGAGGTGCCGCTGAAGATCATCCAGAAGCTTCAATTAATGAAATGTAGTTATCCAAACAATGATGAGTATATCTCAGTATGCCCACATAATACCTCTGCTTCATGAGCTGCATTGGTGGCCAGTTTGCTTCCAGGTACGATTCAAGTGCTATTCGTTACCTATAAAGCCCTACATAGGCCCTGTTTACTTGAGGGTTCATCTGTCTCCCATAGTATCTACCCAGCCGATTCAATTTGGCAGGGTTGGCATGCTCCAAGTCCTTCAGTTAAACAATGCCATCCATTAATACTCTGGAAGTGATCCTTCTTTGTCACAGCACCTGTTCTCTGAGATTACCCGAGATTTGAATGGTCCCCATCCTGCTGGTGTTTCCAAGGGACCAGGCTCTTCATCCAAACCTTTGGTAAAAGGATTGAAGCCTCTTTTTATCCTGGGTTGTTTGCTTTTGTTTCCAGCTTCTTTGTTATTCTACCATCTTTACCCTCTCATTTGTTTTTATTATTGTCCTCTTCATGTTTTAAATTACTTGTAAACCATCCAGAATCACTGGGCATTGGGCCCAATATTAAATTTAAAATAATGATGATGATGATGATGATGATGATGATGATGATGATGATGATGATGATGATGATGATGGAGGAGGAGGAGGAGAATCTATAACTAGTAGTCAAAAAATCTCAAATATCAATATTGGGATTTGAAATCAAAAAGCAAAATGGAATTCCTGCAGATTCATATGAATACTAAGATTGAGAGACCAACAACATCAATATCACTGACAACATAATTACATTCTTCAGAATAGAGGAAATATTTAATAAAAAGAATTAATTCTTCACAAGTAATGTGAAGTTCTATATTATTGGTTATTTTGCATTTTTCTAATTTACCTGTACCAATAATCCCGTTTTGGCCATGAGGTTTTCCAACCTAGATCCTTTCTTGCTATAGCCAATCTTTCTAAATTATGTGGGTTCCTATTTGTGAACTCAGGAGCAACAATCTCATTTTCTTTTGTATCCACTTCATCAGGAAGAGGTATGGAATTGGGAACAGAAGAATTAAATTTAACTCCTGCAAGAAAATAAAGAAAAACAAACGTATGCTTAAAGGACCTAGAAAACAACCATGTACACCCAAAAGGTTATCAGTATAATATATAAATGAAAATGTACTAGAGTCAGAGACTGATGGTGAAATGGGAATAAGGAAAACAGATAAAAATGCTTAATATTGTTAATTTAAGCAAGCTGAATCTTATTTTATATTCCCATTCATTAAAGAATACCTGGCACATCATTGTTTCTAATTTGTGGTTTAGAAAGGCTGCAAAGATGTCCCTTAAATGTTTAACTGCAAAATGTTTATTTCTAGATTGGCTGTAGTACAGTATAATCCCCACCACCTACAGCAAAACAACTGAATGCTCTCCAAAATACAACTATCATAATTTTATTCAGCATTTTGCCTGTAATTCAAATTAAAAACCATCCGGAGAGCAAAAGGCTAAGGATGGCCGCTTGTCAAAATATTTTGGTAATCGCAGGAGCTGCATGCTTGCGCAGATTTTGAAAGGGATCTGCTTCCGAGAGGGCAGGTTTAGAATCCGCTGTTCGGATTCAACCTCAAAAAAATAACGTTACTGTACCAAAAAAAAGACCCATGCAAAAAGAGTTAGAAAAGAGAAAACCTCTCGCTGGCTTAACCGTTCAGTTTCCTTCTCCGCCTTTCTGAATGTCATATTAAAGACCCATGCTTCTCCATTAAAAATCTGAATTTTGAAGACTGTCTACCGTGCTCGGCTTCCCGGAATGTCTTGGCCGCCCTGCTCAGCGGCAGAGTCAACCTCCTGAACGCCATCACGTCTGGGAAACTACAGGAAGGGATCTAATCGGACCTACAAGAAGCTGGGGGGCGCCACCTTTTCCTCTGTTGAACTAACCGATATGGGTTTTCCCATGGGCTCTTTCCGTCCTCACAAAAAAAAAACAACAACCCGAAAGCCTGATTGGTCAACTTCGTATTAATCTGCTTCATTTCCTCTAGAATGGCCCTATAAGCCAATAACTATGCGGATGAACGTAGCTATAGATTTGTTAACTGTAGAGCAGTGTTTTTCAAACTTGGCGACTTTAAGGTACGAAGACTTTAATTCTCAGAATTGCCCAGCCGGCATGTTTGAAAAACGTTGCTATAGAGCAGGGGTAGGCAATCTTGGCTCTTTTATGAAGTCCACGAGTCATAAAAGAGCCAAGGTTGCCTACCCCTGCTATAGAGGAATGGAAAACTTTCTGATTTTTAAATCGGGAACTTTACCATTCCTATAGCAATGTTTTCCTAGCCCATTGCCCCTGTTCTGTGCACCAGACCCTTCGCCTTAGGAATGCGCAGAGATGTCCTTAAATGCGTTCTTTGTTTTATGCGAAGGATAAGGAAATAAAGGAAATTTTATTAAGGAAATAAAAAAAGTTCAACATATTCTCACGGACATCGCTGGATTTAAGCATGGTGTTCAACAGCAAATTTTACAGGTATAGAGAGGCTTCTAAAAGAAGTAAAATTGAAGTGTAAACAAGAGGAGACCTTGCACCAAAACGTGGGTGAATTCGTTAGTATCAATCCGTCTTTTACTTCTTGATCTGCTTTCAGGTGCTTTGGAGAATAATACAATGTAATAATAACCAGTATCGGTCCTACCGAAACGTGACGTTTTATTGGCCCAGGATCATCCAGTCTGCTTTTTGCCTAAGGCAGAACCTATGGTTTTTAACCTGACGTCTTAACCGCTACCCCGAACTGGTTCTCAATAATCATAATGATGAAGATGACAGTTCAGAACTTATCAATGTTTCGATTTCATCTCCCTTAATGTGCAATATTAAGAGAATGATTGTTGAGACATAGCGAGCATACTTTTTTTCAGAATTAGAAAATCATCCAGGGTTATCTTAATCGGGGAGCAATTCTGAGTCAGAAAAAGCTGGCTCTGTAGTCCTGTATACATCTGTATACGATTGGGAGCGAACAGATTGACTCAGCCTTCCATCCTTCCGAGGTCGGTAAAATGAGGACCCAGATTGTTGTAAACCGCTTAGAGAGGGCTGTAAAGCACTGTGAAACGGTATATAAGTCTGAGTGCTATTGCTAGTCTATACGATCTTACAACTTCTCCAAGAATAACCGTAATTGCAAACATCCAAATATCAGGCTAATAAACGCTTGGGGATCTCTAAGCAACATCTGCAATTGAGTACGTAATGGTTGGGATGCCGCTTTTCCTTTTTTTTTTTTTCCCCCCTATGTAGGTGAGTTTGAGATTCAAAGGAAGCACTTCATTCATATCCGGTGCAACCTCGATGTGGAAAAAGACCACGTGACTGGGTACTTTTAACCTTTTATGTACCGAGCTTCTCTGGGTTCGGTGTTTTAAAAAGCCTTTGCGGAACGGAATCTTAGCCTAGTTCAGGGGTAGGCAACCTCGGCTCTTTTATGGCTCATGGACTTCAACTCCCAGAATTCCTGAGTCAGCTATGCTGACTCAGGAATTCTGGGAGTTGAAGTCCATGAGCCATAAAAGAGCCGAGGTTGCCTACCCCTGGCCTAGTTTGATCAGCTGTTATAAGGAACAAAGACGTCATTGATCATTCTTTTTATGGACCATTCTTTTCATTTGTGCTTCTTTGTTAAACGACGAACCCCGCAAGCGAGCCGCGGCCCTTAATGCCCTCCTTGAAGGAAGCGGTTACTCTAATCCTCGATAGAATCTTCTAGAACACAGTGACCCACCCGTCTGCTCTCATTGGTCGTCCCGCGAAAAAAGGGGTGGGTCGTTTGCGGCCCGATCGCCAATCGTCTTCAAAGACCCAACGGGCCGAGCAGGGGAGTTCGTTGCTTTTATTTCCTACGTCACGCTAGTTTTACGACACTCCCGTGCAGCCGATTCGCGTTGGATTCGTCGATAGGCTTAGGCCCGAGGGGCGGAGCTACCCAGAAGGCCTCGCCTCGCCCGCCGCAATCCCTGCAGGCTCGTGCGCGTTGCCGCCTCGGTCTCTTTGTCCGGGAAAATGGCGCTGGAGGGGCCTTTGGCGGTCTTCGGGGAGCGGGACACCGGCGACAGCGTCCGGGCGCAAAACGGTAACCTTAAAAAAGCTTTTTCCCTCCGGCTTTGAACACCCGCCACGGTCCGAGTCGCCGGAGAGTTAACGGTCACTTCGCCGTTCGTGGCGCGTGGAAACTTGGGCGTGGGCGCGGGCATCGATCGGGGACGGCCATGCTGTTTTGAACTCGTGCTTCCCGAGCGGGATGGAGCCGGCCTGGGTGCGAAGTCGGCCCCGCGGAAGAAAAGCAGCGGTTGCCGACCGGCCGCACGTGTTTTACTATAACCCCAAAGGGGAAGAAGGGTTGCGGCGCCGCCTCTTAGGTTGCGGACGAGGACGAGGAAAAAGGGACCCGCATTAGGAGCTCGGCGGCCCTTGGCTGCCCAGTTCGGGTTGTGCTCCGCGTAGACCTGAGATAACTGCCCGAGACTCTGTCTGCGCTGCAACTGACATACAGTTATCTCCGATTCTCACGTGGGAGAACTTCAGTCCCGCCCCGTATGAATTGGTAGTTTAGTGACCGGGGTTTAGAGCCTGGATCGCTTCCCTTATATTACAGTGTTTCTCAACCTTGACAATTTTAAGGCATGTGGACTTCAACTCCCAGAATTCCACAGCCAGCGATGCTGGCTGTGGAATTCTGGGAGTTGAAGTCCACATGCCTTAAAATTGTCAAGGTTGAGAAACACTGCCTTATAAGTACACTGGCAGTTAAGAAGCAGCGTTGTTAATCCCATCTGGATGCAGAGTCTCTCTCTGGGGAAAAGATAGGTTAGCGGTGGTAAATTGCTATAGGAAACATATATTCTTGGGAGCCGAAACATTTTGATCCTTAACTGTTAGGGTTGCCAGGTGTCCACTATTTGAGTGGACAGTCCACTTTTTTTCACATTATTTCATTTTCATTTCATTTTATTAAATTTATACCCCGCCCTTCTCCCGGAGGACTCAGGGCGCCTTACAGCCAGTTTAAAAACAATAGTACAATACCATACAAAATTTAAAAATGATTAAAAATAAATATTTGAATTGGCCGCTTCTACTAAAATTTTGTTAAAACCAATTAAAATACCCCTAGGCCAGAACTGCCCGCTGAAATAACCAAGTCTTGAGGGCGCGGCGGAAGGAGGGGAGATCCAGAATCACCCGGATTATGTTCACTATTTTTTTTTCCACAAAATAGTGGACATTTTTTTTTATTCAAAAGCTTTATGATGAAATGGTACGTAATCTAAAGCTGTACAGTCTACTTTTTTTTACTACTTAACACCCCCCCCCCCCGCTTGTCCACTATTTTTGGGAAGCAGACCTGGCAACCCTATTTACTGTTACACCATATTTTTTTCAGAATCAGATGTTCCTTTATGTCCTATCAAAATATCTCCCAAAGAATGTTAGTCCTTCTCTTGAAGTTAGAGGTGTTTAAATTAAATGTCTTCGATTTCTGGAAGACATTTCAAAGACATATAGTCCTGTAAAGAGGGGGGTTGCCACAGTTTCTACTTAAATATCTATGTCTCTTGCTTTCTGCTCCTGTAAGAAATATATGCAGAGCAGGCTGTAGTAGAAAATAATTGCATTGGGTTCAGTTTGATTATTAAATCTCAGTATTGTACTGCAATTAAAGTTCGAAAGTTTAGGAAGACAGTAACAAACCACTCTTGTGTTGTTAAGCAAACCATGTTTCTATGTGGTTACCAAGAGCCCAGCTGTACTACAAAACTGCTTTACTGATTGGTAACACCTTAGAGAAGAAAACATAAATGCTGTCTCTTTTACTCTGGATCCTGTGGTGATATGCATTTATGTGCCTCTTGTTTCAGTGTTAAGAGACAATTTAAAAATAGATGTTCATAATCCAAATATATATGAGAGATTTTGTTAAAAAAAGAAATGCTGTTATATTTCAATCTACTAGATCAGGGGTGTCAAACTGCCGGCATTATGCAGAGGCCGCGCCCACCCCAGCACCCACAATGAAAAAAAAGTTGTGATACATCGCAACATGTCACATGACGCAGCAAGTTTGACACCCGTGTACTAGATTGTCATACATTTCTCTTATTAAAATAGTTCCAGAAGAAATTGCTAGGTATTATGTCCCATTGTACTGCCTCTTATTTGCACTACAAAATAAGAGATAATCCTTATGGGATAAATAAATGTCTGTCACAGTCTGATGGAGAAGAATGAATATCAGCTTCTTTCTATATGAAATGGCAGAACAAAGCATTACAAAGACAAGTACAGTATTTTTAAGACTGAATCATGTTGTTCCTTTGTTAGTAGCTGATGCAAAGAACCTGAAGTTAATTATGCACGAAAGTCTTCATAATGGCCTATGTTTTGCTTATAAGCTGAACGACTGGTTCACAAACTATGTATAGCCTGTGTATAAAACTCCTGCTTAGTGTAAGCTACAGCATACAGTCTGTTTTCAAATTCAACTACAAAAGACATTTGTATGTGTAAAATTTATGTTGTTAAACCCTTAGCAAAGTAATTGCCAATTTTGTTGCCCAAAACTATTTGCTATTTTTAAAATATTTAAAAGCATATATTTAGTACTTGAATTGCATGAGTTAAAATTTTAGGAAACAATTCTGTTTATGAAGAAAAAAAATCTGTTTTGTTAAAACAGTTACAGCTGCTGCTTCAATTGCCAATATTGTAAAGAGTTCACTGGGTCCAGTTGGCTTGGATAAAATGCTGGTGGATGACATTGGTGTAAGTAGATCTTCTTTTTTGAAACTACCAGTGGAACATAATTTGTCTTAATTTTAAAAGAAGAAAGCTGAGCAATCATTATATTCAAGGTAGCTAACTAATATGGTGGGAGGATGGATAGGTAGGGTTTTTCTCCACCCCAAGATTCTATTTATGTATTCCTAATCTGGGAAAGAAGAAAACAAATCCTTTACCCCTACCTCTGTGTATGTGTAGTTCTTCACACAGGTGTCAAAAAAGTAGTTTAGAATACTCAGAAATCTTTTGCTCTAGGAATAGCAAAAAAAAATCTTGGTAGCAGTTTTTGGACTGCCTCACTAAGTCAACATTTATTTTTAATTTTGTATTTCTAAAATAAAAAGAACCAGAAATAGAAACAACAAACAAAAACAGGATAAATAGAATGAAATAAAAAAACCTTTGGCCAACTTTTAGCCAAAGATAGCATGATAGCAGTATTCCAGTATTTGAGGGGCTGCCACAAAGAAAAGGGCATCAAACTATTCTCCAAAGCACCAGAGGGCAAGAAAAGAAACAATGGTTGGAAACTGACCAAAGAGAGAAGCAACCTGGAATTAAGGAGAAACTTCTTAACAGTGAGGACGATTAACCAGTGGAACAGCTTGCCTTCAGAAATCGTGGGCGCTCCATCATTGGAGATTTTTAAGAAGAGACTAGACAGTCACTTGTCTGAGATAGTATAGATTCTCCTGCTCAAGCAGGGGGCTGGACTAGAAGACCTCCAAGTTCCCTTCCAGCTTCACTTCTGTTCTATTCTATTCCTTTGCTAAAGGGAAAGAGGGATGCTTCTTTGGCTTCAGTTTGATAGTTTCACACTGATGTTTCCATATCAGGAAAATATTTTCTGTCACTTTGGGTTAGTTATTACAGTCAGCCCAACCCACTTCACGGGTTGTTGGTTATATGGAAAATAGGAAGAGGAAAGAGGATTAAGTATGTTATTTATAACAATAAGGTCGGGATGAAACTAAATATTAATTCTAGACCTTAATAAGGACAATAGCCTATTCTTACACGTTTATTTATTTTAATAAATTTATACAGCCATCCAACTCACATATAGGTGGCTCTGGATAGCTTACAAAATTTTAAAAACCCACCATATAACCCCCACCACCCCCACGGCATCAACAACACAAATGAGCCACTTGATTGGCTCTGTCTCCATTTATAGTCACCAGGCCCATTGACAAAACCATGGTTTTTAGGGTATACATTATGCAAAAAAAGCAGCTATCATTTAGTAGCATCTACAACTGGATTGTTAGATATATGATGGTTAAATAATTAAATACATCACTAATTGAAAGACAATTATTCCGTGATCCCAATCAGTATTAAGCTACATGAATGATTTTTGTGTATTTGGAATATTAGGATGTGACCATTACTAATGATGGTGCAACTATTCTGAAGTTGCTGGAGGTAGAGCATCCTGCTGCAAAAGTACTGTGTGAACTAGCAGAATTGCAAGACAAAGAAGTTGGAGATGGGACTACTTCTGTGGTATGTATGGGCATATTGTATGCTCTCACAATCATGTCAACATTGAAGTAGCATTATTAGTATTTAAAACTTACATTTTATAATGCAAGTATGAGAAAATAACCTGTGCCCCTTTTATTAATGGCAAACACTAACTTATTGTACCAAAACAGGATAATTAGCTCTGGCACTGTCTTCAGTTAAAATACAGTCTCACTTGGATAGGAAGAACTATTATGATGTATCTTCAGAGAAGATACAATTCTAATTCCATTTTCAAGGCTACTTACGTTTCCCTCTAAAAAAATGAAACAAAAACGTTCCCATTTAACTACCATTTATTTCCTCTACAAAATAAATGGCTATGCTTATGGGATAAAGAAATAACTGCCAAAGTCTGAAGGAAAAGACCTAATAATATCTTTTTCCTATATGAAGTGGCAGAACATAGAACAATTTTAATTCTATAAAGGTAGTCCTAAAGCATTTGTTGTGACCATCACAGTGTCCCCTGCAATCGTAATCACGATTTGAGTGCTTGGCAACTGACACACAATTACAATGGTCACAGGGTTCTGGAGTTAGATGATCATCATTTATGATCTTCATTGGTGGCTTCCAACAAGCACAATCAATGGAGAAGTCAGCAGGAGATTGCAAATGGTGACCACAGGACTGTGACAGTGCAACTGCATGGGATTTGCCTAATAACTGCAGCTGGAAATGGTTTTGTAAGTTGGCATGGTCATGCAAATGTGCTTTTATGACCACATAGTGACAATGTCCCTGGTCCCAATTACTATAGTTAACAAAGGGCTACTTTCAGAAAAAGAAAGCATGTATTTGTTTAATTGTGATGTGATCGACATCACAATTGTGACAAATGTGAGCAACGAATAGGCTTTAATTTCTTGTCTATAGCCAGAGCTTTCTTATTAATCTTGCCACCCTGCTAAAAGAAATGCAAAACTGAGGACAAGTAATCATTTTAAACTCTAATGTTGGATTAAATAGTTTGTGGTACAAGAATTTAAAACCAGAAAATGTTCTTAGACTCCTAAAGTAACTCTAGGGTAGTTTTCCCAAGAGAGGTCCCCTTGGGATATTTTTGCAAGTACATGCCAATGTCTTTCACTATTCTGGCTCAGTCTTTTAGTTGCAATCAACAGCATCTAAAACATCAGCTAAAGGCCTGTTTACTTCCTTGTCTTCAATGTGGCAAAATTATTTTCAGATTATTTTTTGTCTTGGCTGGTTCATTCTACATGTTCATTCTGACTTCTGGTTAATTTGTGATTATATTCCATGATCATAGAGAATATGATATACCACTTTCAATGTTGAAAATTTCCAATAATGCTCAAAATGAGATGTTCTGCACAGCTTCAGGCTTAACAGTATTCAAAACAAAAATTTCTATACACCTGTAGCTTGGACCATATGTTAGAGAAAGTTGAATAGCTTTGCCTCTTGAAGCAAATGCAATTTGTAAGTTTTCCAAGAATGTCTCTCATCTGCTGGAGTGAAAGTTTATGTGTTTTTGTTTTCTTTTGTTTTACTGTTTGTATCAAGGGCTTAACTTTTTCACAGAGCAGTTTTAAATTAAGTGTTCTCTTTCATAGGTAATTGTTGCTGCAGAACTTTTGAAAAATGCAGATGAATTGGTGAAACAGAAAATTCATCCGACTTCTGTCATTAGTGGATATCGTCTTGCTTGCAAGTAAGACCTCCTGAAGTACTTCAAATGAGAAATTGTATAAAATTTGCCTGTTAACTTTTACAATTAAGTTTCAAAGTATCACCCAATGCATTTTTTCTTTAATCAATATAGCATTTTTCAAATATTGATGGCCCACATATCATTTTTCAAATATTGATGACCTCTCCTATCAGTCATGAGGAACAGATAGAGAGCCCTTTCACTGAGAGTATTGTGGTGGAGTGCTGTTATCTGCCCCCAAAAACAAACAACTGGAAAGGTAGTTTTGGACCTAGATACAAGCAGGTGTTTATGAGTGAGCAAGTAAAAGATGAAGCTTTGTCAGTATAGATCAGGGGTCTTCAGACTTGGCCCTTTTGTGACTTGACTTCAACTCCCAGAATTCCTCAGCCATGCACGCTGGCTGAGGAATTCTGAGAGTTGAAGTCCACAAGCCATAAAAGGGCCAGGTTTGAAGACCCCTGGTATAGATTTTCCCCTTCAATGGAAAGAAAGGATTGTTGTTACTGTCATGATTTGTTAGAACTCTTGAGATTTGTTAGAACTCTTTGTGCTACCTATACCCCAGTTGTGATTCAGTAAAGCATAAGGGCTTGGGGGCAAGATAGCCAACAATGGTCTATTGACAGGAAACAATTTTTATACTGTCCCCATTTTATCCTTTGGTTTTTGACCAAACAAATATTTGTCTTTATATAACTATAACTCTACCCCACAGTATTTTGGTCCTGGTTTTTAACTTACTTAATTTTGGTTCAATTTATATTTAACGTTTTAGTATTTTATCTCAATCTTGTCAGGGCTTTGGCTAGAATATAGAATTGAATTATAATATTGTCCATTAAACTTTTAAATTTCGAAGCTTACATGTTTAATGATTAAGAGCAATACAGATATGATATGCTGTGTTTAAAAATTTAGATTTTTAAATGTTTAGAAAGCATGGAAATAAATGCAGGGCCATTGAAAATGTAAATTTGAGATATTTTATTTTTCTAATCTGTACACAACTTAATGTTCAGGGAACGGAACATTCTGGTTCTCTTTTCTTCTGGAAAATTCCAGAAGTAAACAGTAGGTCTACTCACCAGAATGGCCAGAACAGTAGAGTCTGGAAGAAAATACAATGTCTGATGTTCCCTGAAGTAGCAAGTTTTGCACACTCCTATTTATATGTACTTTAATCAACATTCAGTTTAAATTCTGATGATTCTATGAAAATACTGGGTTTCTTTTCCCCAACAGGGAGGCAGTTCGTTACATCAATGAAAATTTGGTTATTAACTCAGATGAGCTGGGCAAAGACTGTCTTATTAATGCAGCAAAAACATCAATGTCATCCAAAATCATAGGAGTGTATCCTTTCACAGAGTAAATTAGGAACTGGTATTGTGTAGAAATCAGATACTGACTGAAGGTTCTAATTTCTGAAGAAAAATGACATTTTTATTAGCATTTGTAATTCTCAGTGTTGTGAGCCATAAAGGATTTACATTTCATGTATTAGCCTACATTAACCTTAACAGTGTTCTTGTAGTGACAGTGACTTCTTTGCCAACATTGTAGTAGATGCTGTACTTGCAGTAAAATACACAGATCAAAAGGGACAACCACATTATCCTATCAGCTCTATCAACGTTTTGAAGGCACATGGTCGCAGTCAGAAAGAGAGTATTCTTGTAAATGGCTATGCATTAAACTGTGTTGTGGGATCCCAAGGTAAGATCAGTTCCTCCCATAAAATAGTAAATGGATGTAATTTTAAAAGTTATTGCAATTTTATATCTGTATATAAACAATTTTTTGGAAATGGTCTTTTTGACTGATAAGTCAGCTAGAAGAAATAGTACGTATAACAACATAGAGGTTGGAATTATTTTACACATTTGTAATGTAGTTGAGGCAAGTATCTTCAGATTGAGTTTCCTTCCCCTTTGCTTGAATGGAGATGACTTTCCTAAATTAGGTCTCTATTTTCCCTATCAGGGTAAGGTATGAAGCTTTAATTAGGTATAAGTTGAGTTCCATTATATCACTCAGTTTATCTTTAACTTAACTCAGTTTAACATTATATTACTCAGTTTAACTTTTCCCTCCTAAATTACCTGAAAAGATTAGGGTAGAAAGTGATATTTAAAAGACAGAGAAAGGTGATAATATTCAGAATGGAACACAAATTCTTGGTTATAAATGTACTCTTCCTCAAAAGATGTGGGGGAAGTTTTTGTCTCCAGAAGAAAAATAATTGTTTTTATACATCTCTTTGGAAAGAGAATTTTTTGTAAATTGACATAAGAATATTGATGATTGTGCAAGATTAATATTAAAGAGGGTGGTTTGACGATCTCTCAGAAAGTTAACTTTTCATTTTGGTAGTAATCAAGGGGAAGTACAATGCATTTGATATATGCAATGGTATGACTTCAAAAACTTGGGAGCTTTGGTGAATTTCAAATATTTTAAGATGGATTATTTAGTTTGGCCTCATTGTTTATAATGGAGTGGGACCTCTTTCCCATTTGTGAAAGTATATACTGTTAGTTTTATACTTATTAAAGTCAATAGGAGAAGCAAACCAAGGGATGCTTATGAAAGAAAAGGTATCACTCTGTTTTAAATGCATTATATGGAATCTTTTATATGGAATTTTAAGAGCATTTCCCTTTTTCTTTTAGGTATGCCTAAGAGAATAGTTAACGCCAAAATTGCATGCCTTGATTTCAGCCTACAGAAAACTAAAATGAAGCTCGGTGTTCAGGTGGTAATCACAGACCCAGAAAAACTGGATCAGATTAGACAGAGGTATTATATAAAGAGCTTTTTTTTTTAACTAAAATGAGGCAAATGGGTAGTTTTGAAATAGGAAATATAAACAAATAAATCTGTACATTTCCATCATTTGTCCCACACGTCTTAAAGAGAATGGCATCTTAAATACAAATTTTGACAAGGAATATAACAGTATTCTGTCAAATATCATTGTTCTTTCTATATCCAATAGCTACATTAATCTATAATTTGCAAGATCTGGTTAAGTTCTTTCCTGTTTGCCTGATAAATGCATTTTTAAAAGTTAGTAATGTCTCTTTTTTTGTTTACTGGTAGTATCCTGAAGTGTTTTCCTTTAATTAGTCTTGGAAATTAACTCAGTGATCCAGTGTAACAATGGACAGATTTCATCTACATTGAATTTTGAGGAACGCATGATTAAAGGATTATTGTGACACACTTTCCAACTATTAATTAAAAACTTTTGTGATTCTCTTGAATTTAAGTTTATAGTTCTGTTTACTCAATGTGCACTTTCTTATGCAGAGAGGCTGACATCACTAAAGAAAAAATTCAGAAGATCTTGGCTACAGGAGCAAATGTTATTTTGACCACTGGGGGCATTGATGATATGTGTCTGAAGTACTTCGTGGATGCTGGTGCTATGGCAGTACGCAGAGTTCTGAAAAGAGACCTTAAACGCATTGCTAAGGCTTCTGGAGGTAATTACAGACATCTGTAAATATAATCACGTTTGTCTTGTCAATACAGAGCTTAATTATGTAGATGATTGCTATTGTTAATATTCCTTCTGACGAGTAGATATAGATATATAAAATTGTGATGATTTATCAAATCTTTTTACTTTGTATTAGCCACTGCTTGTTCTAATCTGGCAAATCTGGAAGGTGAAGAAACTTTTGAAGCATCAATGCTGGGACAAGCAGAAGAGGTGGTTCAAGAACGAATTTGTGATGATGAATTGATTTTAATTAAAAAGTAAGAAAATACCTACCTTATATAATTTGTGATGGATGCATTTTGTTGTAACCTTTGAAAGTATTTCCCATTTAATTGCTGCCATGCTATTTTCAAATTGTATGAGCAGTTATACGCGTGGGATAAATTACTTTAAGTCCCCCTATAAATGTTGAGACAGTAAATGTCTTGACTTTGTTGATGAACTTGGACACACAGAATTCTAGCATTTCCCTACCCTCAGGGTTAGAGATTTATAGTTTGATCATTATTTCACAAGGAAAAAAAAATCTCTCTCTTTCTGAAACAGTACTAAGGCACGGACTTCAGCTGCCATTATATTACGAGGAGCAAATGACTTCATGTGTGATGAAATGGAGAGGTCTTTGCATGATGCTCTTTGTGTGGTCAAAAGAATACTAGAGTCAAAGTCGGTTGTACCGGGAGGTGGTGCAGTTGAAGCAGCACTTTCTATTTATCTAGAAAATTATGCAACTAGCATGGTAAGTGTTTAGTTAACTAAAGTTTAAATTATGTTTTTCTTAGGAAATCAGACTTATATTAACATTCAGTGCTATCTGTATATGAAAAGGACTGGCGGGAGCTATTTAACAAGTCCTATTTCCTGCTTGGTGCAGATCATATTAAAGCTTTATCCTTGGTGGCTATCCAGTCTTCATTTTAGCACATCCAGCAAGTGTAGCTTCATTGTCGCTCTCCATTGTTTTATCATATATTAACATCAATATTAATAGATTTTTTCTTGTTTCAATTAGGGATCACGGGAGCAGCTTGCTATAGCAGAATTTGCAAGATCTCTTCTAGTTATTCCAAATACATTAGCAGTTAATGCTGCTCAAGATGCTATAGACCTTGTTGCAAAGCTCAGAGCATTTCACAATGAAGCTCAAGTGAATCCAGATCGCAAAAATTTGAAGTGGTAAGTGTGCACAGAATTGATGGCAATGTCAGAATATTGGTTTGCTTTATGCATTTTTGCTTAATCTTGTTGAATGAATCAGAACTGGGCATTAACATTCAGCATCCTAAGCCAAAATGATGCCTAGTTTTAAGATGCTTGCATTCAGAATGTGTTTAAATTAAGTGGCCCTGTATAGGTGACTTATCACTTTATTAGAAAAAATGGGAGTGTTGTATATATTTTGGGTGTGCAAAACCTAGATTTTCAGATGCGGAGTGTTCTTGATCATTCCAGAATGTTCTAGTTTCTTTCTGGATAACATTTGTCTAATTCAGTGCACGGGCTGGCAGTTTCCCAGAAGTTATCCCCCAAACTGGATAACTTCTGGTTTCTTATGTTGTGGAACAAACTTTCCCTTGGGACTTCACAAAGTTTTCAATTTTGTAGGAATAACTCATGAAAAACAGATAAAACCTTAGCAGAATTGGCATGACCTGACCAGAAATTGCCATTGTTATTACAAATATATTTTGTTTAAAAAAATGCTAGATTTTACGTATTCTTAGTATATATTACAGCTCCTACTGTCGAACATTCTGGTACCTGAGGTAAGATCTGCTTCCACCTTTCTGGCTTTCCGGAATTGCCTAAAAACATGGTTTTGCCAGATGACTTGGGGTCCCAATGGGGCTGCTCTTCACTGGAGGTGGTTTACAGTGTAAAAGACTTCACCCCCATGTTGTCCATCCCCTTGGTTTAAATCTTTTTAATTTTAACTGTTTATATATATATATATATATATATATATATATATATATATATATATATATATATATNTCTGACGAGTAGATATAGATATATAAAATTGTGATGATTTATCAAATCTTTTTACTTTGTATTAGCCACTGCTTGTTCTAATCTGGCAAATCTGGAAGGTGAAGAAACTTTTGAAGCATCAATGCTGGGACAAGCAGAAGAGGTGGTTCAAGAACGAATTTGTGATGATGAATTGATTTTAATTAAAAAGTAAGAAAATGCCTACCTTATATAATTTGTGATGGATGCATTTTGTTGTAACCTTTGAAAGTATTTCCCATTTAATTGCTGCCATGCTATTTTCAAATTGTATGAGCAGTTATACGCGTGGGATAAATTACTTTAAGTCCCCCTATAAATGTTGAGACAGTAAATGTCTTGACTTTGTTGATGAACTTGGACACACAGAATTCTAGCATTTCCCTACCCTCAGGGTTAGAGATTTATAGTTTGATAATTATTTCACAAGGAAAAAAAATTCTCTCTCTTTCTGAAACAGTACTAAGGCACGGACTTCAGCTGCCATTATATTACGAGGAGCAAATGACTTCATGTGTGATGAAATGGAGAGGTCTTTGCATGATGCTCTTTGTGTGGTCAAAAGAATACTAGAGTCAAAGTCGGTTGTACCGGGAGGTGGTGCAGTTGAAGCAGCACTTTCTATTTATCTAGAAAATTATGCAACTAGCATGGTAAGTGTTTAGTTAACTAAAGTTTAAATTATGTTTTTCTTAGGAAATCAGACTTATATTAACATTCAGTGCTATCTGTATATGAAAAGGACTGGCGGAGCTATTTAACAAGTCCTATTTCCTGCTTGCTGCAGATCATATTAAAGCTTTATCCTTGGTGGCTATCCAGTCTTCATTTTAGCACATCCAACAAGTGTAGCTTCATTGTCGCTCTCCGTTATTTTATTATATATTAATAGTTTTTTTCTTGTTTCAATTAGGGATCACGGGAGCAGCTTGCTATAGCAGAATTTGCAAGATCTCTTCTAGTTATTCCAAATACATTAGCAGTTAATGCTGCTCAAGATGCTATAGACCTTGTTGCAAAGCTCAGAGCATTTCACAATGAAGCTCAAGTAAATCCAGATCGCAAAAATTTGAAGTGGTAAGTGTGCACAGAATTGATGGCAATGTCAGAATATTGATTTGCTTTATGCATTTTTGCTTAATCTTGTTGAATGAGTCAGAATTGGGCATTAACATTCAGCATCCTAAGCCAAAATGATGCCTAGTTTTAAGATGCTTGCATACAGAATGTGTTTAAATTAAGTGGCCCTGTATAGGTGACTTATCACTTTATTAGAAAAAATGGGAGTGTTATATATATTTTGGGTATGCAAAACCTAGATTTTCAGATGCGGAGTGTTCTTGATCATTCCAGAATGTTCTAGTTTCTTTCTGGATAACATTTGTCTAATTCAGTGCATGGGCTGGCAATTTCCCAGAAGTTATCCCCCAAACTGGATAACTTCTGGTTTCTTATGTTGTGGAACAAACTTTCCCTTGGGACTTCACAAAGTTTTCAATTTTGTAGGAATAACTCACGAAAAACAGATAAAACCTTAGCAGAATTGGCATGACCTGACCAGAAATTGCCAGTTATTACAAATACATTTTGTTTAAAAAAAATTCTAGATTTTACGTATTCTTAGTATATATTACAGCTCCTACTGTCGAACATTCTGGTACCTGAGGTAAGATCTGCTTCCACCTTTCTGGCTTTCCGGAATTGCCTAAAAGCATGGTTTTGCCAGATGACTTGGGGCCCCAATGGGGCTGCTCTTCACTGGAAGTGGTTTACAGTGTAAAAGACTTCACCCCCATGTTGTCCATCCCCTTGGTTTAAATCTTTTTAATTTTAACTGTTTTTATATTTAATTTTTTTTTACCATTTTGTAAGCCTCCCAGAATTGCTTTATCAGTGAGATGGGCAGCATATAAATTTAAGCAATAAAAATAAATATATGATAAAATAGTTGGGTTTTGCAGAGGGAACTACTAGGTACTATTTGACTTCTGTTGCATTTGATGTTGGAAAGTTGATTTCTTGCTTCAGGTTTAGGGTTTGAGAATACCAAAGACATTTGAAATGTACATTCCTATTTAAAAGAGTATTTCTTTCTTCTTTTTTGAAGGATCGGTCTTGATTTAATCAATGGGAAACCACGTGACAACAAACAAGCCGGTGTATATGAGCCTACTATAGTCAAAATAAAGAGCTTAAAGTTTGCAACGGAAGCAGCAATTACTATTCTTCGAATTGATGATCTTATTAAGTTGCACCCTGAAAGTAAAGGTGACAAAGGAGGCTGCTATGAAGATGCAGTTCAATCTGGAGCCATTGAAAACTAAATGAATTTTTATTTGCCTATTCCTGTGAAATGCTCTCAAGTCTGTAGTAACTAGTTTGTTGATGAAAGCAAGCTGTCAAGACTTCTGCATAACTAGAAAATAAATGAAATATGGCCATATTTTGTATTTGCATCAGTATTATAACGCAGAATGTAAAGGGGAGGCGGTTGGAGAAAACTTGAAGGCTTCAGCAATAAGCTACCACTAACAAAGTCAAATTACAGCCACACACTTAGCTTTTGGTGCGTTTCTTGTTAAGTATTTTGCTACAGAGAATAATGAAGCAGAATACAAAAACCCTCCCTTGTGTACATACAAACTGATCGTAGCTTTATGCTGGTATTGCAGAAGGGGGGGAAAGTTGTAATGGCTGTTTTTCTCAAAGGCAGGATGAAGTTATCTGCAGGTGTTAATATTAGGCTGGGTGCGAATGGTATTTATTGGCTGCCTTCTGCTTTTAAAAGATTCAGTGGATCCCTTGTCTTCATGAGAAATCTGAGGCAAGAAAGAGTCCAAGTAGTTAGCCGCAGAAAGTTCTATTTAAACTGACAGTAGGATGCTTGGATCTTGCCTAGTATCAAGAAATAGGTACAGTATTGCCTAATATTGTTTCTTTATTACTTACTAATAAAGGTGAGTCATGTTACAAATTAGTACAAAATCAAAGAAAAGTTTCCTTTATCTTTCTACACACATAGCTATGCCCATTCCTCCTCCTATACATAAAGCCGCAACTCCTCGTTTTCCACCTGTTCGTTCTAGTGAGTGCAGAAGTGTAACAAGGATTCGACACCCAGATGCTCCAAGAGGGTGGCCAAGAGCAACAGCCCCACCTTCAATGTTAATCTGTCAAAATAAATAAAACAAACAAATAATACATCAGAAGTATTTGTTAAATCAAATGTAGAAATCTTCCTTTCCTATTTTCGAACCTAATGTTTAGACCAAGAATTGGAAACCTCTGACAATAGATTTTATAGTGAAGTGGGCAAGATTCATTTTCACATTGAGATTAGACGAAAGTGTGTCTCTGATTGAGCCATTACTTACACAACACACTTGCCTGATTCTACTTCAAACATGCCTTTAAATTTTCTTAGCATTTTTTAAGCAAGCACCTGCTGTTTGGCTATTCAGTTTTTATCCCCAGCCACCAAATCTATGGAAGGAACATTCTGCTTGGACCTCCAACTTTACTGCTCCCCTACGAAGTACTGGAGCTAGCATAAAATGGTGATCATAACTTCTCGCAGTTCTAGGTTAATCAGTCATGTCTGAATGATGAGGGGCCCAAAATGATCAGAATATATATTCCTGCAGTGCAATAATACTGTTCAGTTGCAGAATCTGCTAATGCACTTGAAGTAAATGGACCACCAGAGAACCTCCAGAGAAAGATGAATACTATTTCATGAAATAAACTTGCTGGTTAATAGATTTTACTGTCAGAAAAATCACTCTTGATATCCAGCCCGAATATTAACCTGGGCTTACAACTCACTGATTCTGATCCCAGCCCTTGGGGAAATGGAGAACCAAGACAGTCCTTTAAAGATTCTTTCCATACATCCCTTCAGTCTTCTACAGCCTAAATATATCCAATTCCTTCAATCGTTCCACGTAGAACTTGTGTTCTCTGAACTTCCTTTAATTTTTTGATGTCCTTTTTGGACTACAACGCCTAAATATATTCCTTGTGGACAGCTACTAGAAATGCACAACTCAACGTAAGTTTTGTTTCCAAAGGAAAATGAAATTTTATTTGAATACTAGCATCACTGAGTGCCAAGTTATATCTTATGTTCAATATGTCTGCATTTAAAAAACATTTTTTTTAAAAAGTGAACATAAGATTTAGAGAGATTATGGATCACTGCAGAGAGAAAGATAAGCTCTTAATCACTGAAGTACTAATTTGCACTGGAATTCCCCATCTATATAGTTTGTCAATTTTCCTCAAATTGATATCCTGCAAAGTATTTCAGATGACAAACTACTTTGAATCAGTTACCCTTCCCATCCCATCTAGCAAATATTTCAGGTTTGCATCAAACAAAATATATTTCCGTGCCCTATTCATCTGGAGCAGAATATGCATTCCAGGCTATAAACAGATTTGCAGTAATTGTGCTTTTATGGCAATGTTGAACATACCTTTTCTGGTTTCAATTTTAGTTCTTTTGTTATTGCTACACCTACGGCAGCAAAAGCTTCATTAATTTCATACAGATCCACTTGATCCAATGTCCAACCAGCTTTTTCAACCTACAAAAGATCAACAAGCTTGTTCAATTAACATGGCTAAAAATCATGGCTGAATTCTGTTAGAAAATTAGTTCTATCCCCCCCAAAATATAATTATTTGTAATAAAAAGATAAATAATGCTCTGATTACAAATACAGTGTTTGTTTTTAATAAAAAAATTGATGCTCAAATCAGTATTTAAGATATGATACTGAAATAAACTAATCTCTAAGCACGCATACGGGATAGGCCCACAAATGCATGATGCTGGAATCATCCCCTCCTATAGTTATGGAAAAATGCTTAATTCAATTAACTCTTGAGTGTTCAATCTTCACTAATGACCTATGCACTTGTTTTCTTTCCACAAAAGTGTATGCACATATGCAAGTGCATACATACAGTTTAATATCCAGAAAGAAAAATACCTGGAAAAATTCAGTAACAGAGTTAATGAAACATTTATTAGCAAAGCTACCATAATTCATTAGGATTGGGACAGGTTATACATATTATGATATGAATATACTAGGCTTAAAAAAACAGTTTAATTTTCAGAATTAACACTAATTCAGTGGAATGGACCCTCTTCCCTACTTACAGCTTTTCTTATGGCCGTGATGGGTGCTATTCCCATAACTGAAGGATCAACACCAACTTGAGCCGAAGACACGATCCATGCCAAAGGAGTGAGATTTCGTTTAACCGCTTCTGATTTTTTCATAAGAATTACAGCAGCAGCACCATCGTTTATACCTGAAGAGAAAAACAACTAAACCTAGCTTTAAAGTATCTAACAAAGCTTGATACCTCCAGATATATCAGTTTTGCCCAGCTTTATCTTCATGGATATTTCCATCATAAAGCAGTAATTTCCAGTGGAAACTTTTAGATTTGGCCAGGATGAGGCATGAGAGGAAAAGAAAATTTTCCCGGAAAATATCTACTCCTTTAAGCTAACATTGCTTATCTCTGAAACATTTTTCGGTTAGATACAGTATATAGCTTTTTAAAAAGTGGAAAGTTCATATTTAATAGGAGGGTATGTAGGCAATACCAGCATCAAAACCTTTCCAGTTATAGTTAATGATCCTTCCTTCCTTCCTTCCTTCCTTCCTTCCTTCCTGATTGCTAAAACCGGAACAAATGATTTTATGGCTTATCTTTACATTGCTCAACAAACCAACCTGAGGCATTTGCTGCAGTCACAGTTCCTGTCCCATCGGTTATAAAGCAAGGTTTCAACTTTGCCACTGTTTCTATGTTGCACCCATGGCGAGGATGTTCATCTGCTTTAACTTCCGTGGGACCTGCCAAAAACAAGTATTTCAGCAGCAGCCATTTTATACTTGGTGCAAAAAAGGAAAAAAAGTGCCATTTTCCTAATAGAAATTCTACTTCTCGTGCTTTTTTCAAAGATATGCACTGCCCTTGCCGATGGTGTTTAACATCTGATAAACTGTCAGGATGCACAAGGATGTGTCAAACATATGTTGGAAATATAATCAGCCCGAAGGTACATTTTTATCATCTTTGGTAGAAATGTAAAAAGGCAGAGCAATACTGGAATCCACAACTGAAACCAGAGATTTTTCTTTTAGGCTTGATAGATAAA
>NW_015389391.1:0-26443 GCF_001527695.2 Protobothrops mucrosquamatus
GTGGAGCTTGTCTTTGCAATGAGCTGGGAGCAGGTCAAGGATAGCATTGTGGATTTCTCTCTTTGTAACGTGGTTAGTGGGCCTTCCTTGCACCAGGGAAGCAGGTCATGCAGATGAAAGCATGTTCTGCTTGTTTCAGAACAAGTTGGTGCAATCAAGAAAGGCAGATGTTCCAAGCCCCTTAACAGAAAACTGCTACGGTTCTTAGACTGTTCTGTCACTTAAACAAATTAAGATCTCTCAAACGACATATTACTTGAACACGTTGGGTATGATCTTCATAGCAAAGAGTGCTATTCCATGGAACTCCCATTCCTGATTCCAAGCATTTTTCCTTCATTGGTTTCACTTTTAAGCTTGATTTCCCCCCCCCACCTCCCAATTTGCAGATATCTGACAAAATGTGGCCCATCTTCAGGCTACTTAGTGCAATGCTGGAACTATGGAGAACTATGGAGAAAAGGGAACTTGTAGGAGTTCACAGCAGCTGTTAGACATAATTTTCCAATTTATTGTGTGTCTCATGTTATTTCACATGTATGATGGCACTGAAGATGCAAATGAGAGAGCAAAATATGAAAATGAATGTGAGTAGATTCATTTCTACTGAAGGCCTGGAGACTAAAACATATGAAGAAGGGTTTCAGGAAACTGGGTAGGGCCAGTCTAGAGAAAAGAAAAACTAGGGGGGGCATGATAGCAGTATTCCAGTATTTGAGGGGTTGCCACAAAGAAGAGGAGGTCAACTTATTTTCCAAAGCACCAGAAGGCGAGACAAGAAACAATGGGAACTAATCAAGGAGAGAAGCAACCTGGAATTAAGGGGAAACTTCCTAACAGTGAGAACAATTAACCAGTGGAACAGCTTATCTTTAGAAGTTGGGGATGCTTCATCACTGGAGGTTTTTAAGAAGAGACTGGACAGCCACTTGTCCCAAATTGTATAGGGTCTCCTGCTTGAGCAGGGGGTTGGACTAGAAGACCTCCAAGGTCCCTTCCAGCTCTGTTCAGATTGATTGATTGATGAGAAAAGGAGGAAGAATAAGAGAGAAAGAAACTGAAAGCAGGGGGTAGGGAGGAGAAGCTGTTCAGAAGATGGTTGAAGGAATGATTGAATGCTTATTCTGCATGGACCTGACATTTTCTCAGCAGATTGTACTAGCTGGAAGCTCCCATGGTCCAGGCATCCACAAGGCATCAGGCCATGTTATATATTTAGTTTGTCAGCCAACAGACTGCCCTTCATCCACTGTCCCCAAGCTGCTTGACTAAATGCCAGGATTCCTCCAAGATTAGAAAGTGATTTTGGGGTAGCAGCCAAAAATAAAAAAGGCAACGCCATATTCTTCTGTTTAGTGGCTTCCATGAAACTGGCCCCTTCCCCAGTCTGCATTTTCATAAACACAACAGGACAGGGAAAAGAGGAAACAAACATTTTCTTTTATATTTATGCAAATATCCAAGTCATAGTCATCTGCAGTTTTCACACTGAGTAAACAATGCTCCATTTTCTGGAGTAAAGTATGGGTGTTAATTGAGAACTGTATTTGTACATGCCTTTATGATTCGGAAATGTACAAAAACTCTGACTCTATAGCAGAATCTTGGAGCAACTGTGGTATTTAATTGTTAGTGAAGAACACTTAGAAAACAGAGTAGACAAAAGCTGAGAAAATTAGAACCAGATAAAGAAACAATGCAATGCGAGTGGTGTGGTGGCCTAGTGGTGAAGATGCTCACCTCCCACTAAGAAGGTTGAGAGTTCAATCCTAGGTAGCAGCAGGTGTTTCTCTCTCAGGGCACAAAGAGAAAATATCTGCTGTGAACTCCACATAGGCATCAGGAAGGGCATCTGGTCAGTAAATGCTCAGCTCCAACTAGTTGCATTGACCTCACCACCACCCCAAAAAAAGGGACTACAGGGTCATTTAAAAAATGAAGAAAAAAACAATGCAATGCCACTGGCATTCTAGAATAAACACATTATTAATGACCTGTTGAGACTGACTTCATTTGGATAGACTTATACATCTTTTAAAATAATAAATATAGGAGGGAGCGGCTAAAATTTGAGCACCATAAAGTCATTGCATTGAAGTTCGCTTAATAAGTTTCATAAAATCATGGCTCGGATGTAGCTTCTTTGTACAGAATGGAGAGCATACATCTATAATCATTTGCTCTGATGCTACTACAGCACTACTAGCAGTTAAAAAAGGTTAACGGGGGCACATAGCTTGCAAATATTTAACCCCTGAAAAATATATTGTAAAGATAGAATGGCCTTTTCTAGTCACACAATCAACATTTCCACCAGTCTGTTATAGGATATTTCTGAAAATCTCAACATTCACTTTAGAGAAAAGAGGAAAAGTTTATAATCTTTTACTTATGGCATCAAAATGGGGAGGGGACAAACTCAGCAGTATTTGTATGGTGTTGTTTTCTACAAAGTATGCTTGTCACAGTACCCAACACCATAGTTACTAAAATGCATTGGATGGAAAGTTTTTATCTTTAGTAATTAATCGCCACTGTACTTATACTTGCTTTTTTCCCGAACTGATTTGTTTATAGAAAAAAAAGTGGCAAAAGATGTGGAGAAATATGGAATTTCATGAATAGAGGCCAACTTTATTAAACGCTTAATAAAATTCCAGAAATGATTTAGGGTGGTTATACCCTGAAAATCTCCTCTGGAAATCTCCTATAAGGTTAATATTACAGCTTGGATAATCAACACTTGCACCTTCATTTTATTAAATGGTGTGTGTGCCTATAATGGTATGGGGAAATGACCTTGGGGGACAGAGGGAAGATCTGCCGTCAGGGCAAGGGTCAAATAAGAGCCAGTTTAGCCTACAGCAGGGGTAGGCAACCTTGGCTCTTTTATGACTCGTGGACATCAACTCCCAGAAATCCTGAGCCAGGACAGCTGGCTCAGGAATTCTGGGAGTTGAAGTCCACGAGTCATAAAAGAGCCAAGGTTGCCTACCCCTGGCCTACAGCAAGAATGTAGGCATTGCAAATGTCTCTGAAGGGAGCCTCTCTAGTTTCTTGGGCTGTAAAAGTGATGGGGAGAAATGACAGGAGAAACTTGCAAGATTTTGTTCCTGTAATTTTACTAGAATCAGTTCATCTGAGTGTCTTCCCTGGACTACTTCACTAGACTGACATCAATGTTGCAAGTCTCTTATACTCTTCCAAAGGGAGGCAGAAGATCCTCCTGAGAATTTTACAAATGGCCTCTTTTCCAGCCATGGCTCTTCCCTGTCTCCCGAGATCATTCTCACATGCTACTATAGTGGCACAGCACGTCTGAGCCTGTGGGGTGAATAGCTGGAGGTCTTAGGTTTTCTCTCCTAGAAGCGCTTTAGGACTCTACAACCTAGCTGTATATCTTGTCTTGCTTCGCAGCTTGATATTACTGCTGCCAAAGACATGCCTTCCAGTGGGATATCTTCAGCTGGCATCCCACCCCTGCTGTCGATGTATGTAAGAATGAAGGTTCACACAACGCATGCATATTACAGCCAAGTAATAGGAGCCATGGTGGCACAGTGGTTAGAATGCAGTACTGCTTCTGCTGATTGCCAGCTGCTAAGCTGTTTGGTAGTTCAATTCTCACCAGTTCAAGGTTGACTCAGCCTTCCATCGGTAAAAAGAGGACCCCAATTGTTGGGGGAAATAGGCTGACTCTGTAAACTGCTTAGAGAGGGCTGTAAAGCACTGTGAAGCAGTATATAAGTCTAAGTGCTATTGCTAAGTGTTAAGTAAAAGGGAAATTTATTATATAGTACTATCTTTTTGCGTTGTGGAACTAAAAGATCTGACTAAGGAAATCGGCGTCTTCCCCCTTGTGAGTAGATCAACCTTACAAGAGATAAGTGCAATCAAACTTTATCTTTTAATTAAAAAGGGGTGAAAACTAAATGAAAGGAATGCAAATGGGAGCCACCTTGGAGGCAAACCAAGTCCTTTGTGGTTGTGCGAAACTGATTAGGGTCTTGTCAATTTCAGGTTCAGGAAGCCAGGGCAGTCTTCTAATCAACTAATTAATGCCACTGTGATGACCCAGGGCACAGCACAGAGGCAATGCAGTCAGATGGCAATTCAAACCGCCCTTTAATTGCTCCAAATTTTCCCCAAATGCTCCCACTTTTCTGGCAAGCCTCCAAACAAAGGAAAACACACACCGCTCTGGCTGCAAGTAGTTTCACATACAGTCTGAGTAGGAGAGGAATTTACTCAAGGCCAGGGAGATAAGAAAGAATGACACATTCATCATAAACCTAACAAGTCTGTGTGAATACACGCTTGCCTGAGCAGTTTCAAAAGGGAAGCCAAAATACAGTGCAAGATCTATAAACATCCAAGCAACATTGTCAGCCAGTCCAAGGTTCAGAGTTTCTGGGTTTCCAAGCAGAAGTCACGGAACAAGAGATCAGCAGCAACACACATAAAACTCCAAGGAATCAGCGTTTGTTCCAGACAAAAGCCTCTCCCTATAGCATCTCCTTAAATCTCATTCTCCAGGTGTGCCTTGTGGAGAGGGGTGGGATGCTCTCCTCCCAAATAGTTGAGCCTTCCTGTGTTGTTCCCTCCTTCTCTCCACTCTCCGTGCTCTAGATCAGGTGGGGGTGGCCCTTGCTCATTGCCTGAACTCTATCTCTCCTGTTCCTCCTGTCCCACTCCTGAAGGGGCCTGGCCTGCCTCGGCCTGCTCTTCCCCACATTCCTCTGAAACCACAGACACCTCTCCCTCGACCTCCATAGGGTCCCGTTCAGGTTCCCACGGAGGCATGACAGCCACAGAGTTGAGCTTGCTAACCTGACTGCTTGTAGCTGGGCCCTTTGCTATCAGATGATTACATTTGCAAGTTTTCCCTTTTCCACAGCAGGGGTTAAATATAACCTTCTTGGTTATGGTATAATACAGGTAGTCCTCGACTTATGACCACAGTTTGACCAACATTTCTGTTGCTCAGTGAGACAGTTATGTGAGTTTTGCCCCATTTTGTGACCTTTCTGTTGTTAAGTCAATCACTGCAGTTAAGTTAGTAACACGGTTGTTAAGTGAATCTGGTTTTCCCATTGACTTTGCTTGTTGGAAGATCACAAAAGGTGATCACATGTCCCGAGGACACCGCAACCGTCATAAATGTGAACCAGTTGCCAAGCATCTGAGTTTTGATCACATGACCATGGGAATGCTGCAACGGTCATTAGTGTGAAAAACGGTCCTAAGTCACTTTTTCAATGCCACCGTGAAGTGGTATATAATTAGGCTATTGCTATTGTAACTTTGAACAAATGGTTGTAAGTCAAGGACCACCTGTCCTGTGTCTTCCTGCCTTCACTTGGCCATCCTAGTAAGCATTTTGGATCTAATGGAAAGGATCAAGTTACTTATCTTATTCTCAGGTCAACGGCATTCTCCCAGTCTAGCTAGGGTAAACTCTGTTATCAGTCTTTATACGTTTTGGCACTTTAGGGGCTGTAAAGGACTGGCCACTGATAACATGCTTTTTTTAAAAAAAAAGAATCATCACACCCTCCCACAGAAACAGGCCACATATATCTACGGTATAAAATGGGCTTGCTAGTAGAAAATTAAAGCCTGTGTCAGGCTCCTGTCCATGAAGAGAAACTGGTGCTATCTTGGCACAGCATGCTGATGGCAGCATAATCCACCCGTCATTATTTCTTCTCTGTGGGTTTCTGCAAACTGTATTTTGCATATAATGAACTCAGTGGCAGTGAAGCCCTCTCTCCTTCGCCCATTTCCTGCCTCTCAGATGCTATTGGTTTAAAGCTTGGTTCTCACAGAATGAGGCACTACAGTACACCAAACCTTTCAAAGTGCTCTGTTTCAACCGTAGGCTTTCTGAAATGCTTCTTTTGGATGTGGGGATGAAAGCTCCTACATCAGGTATCCTAGAGGAAATTTCAGTCTGAAATTTCATGTAGTTTTGCTGACTTCCTACTTGCAGGGAAGTTTGTTGTCTGTTTTCTAGAAGGAAGTATTCAGAAATGGGATCTGGAAAAGAAATGATACTATTCAATTCAAACAGCTCATTGGGCAGCACATGTACATCTTGTTCAATTTTCCCCTGGTGGTACCCAGATGTGCTAATACTATAACTCACAGAATTTCCAGGCAACAGTGGCCGTGCTGATTGAGAATTCTGGGAAATTTAACTCCAGAACATCTAGAGGAGCATTTGATTCAGGAAGGCTAATAAAGACTCAGAATGCAAGGGATAAAAAAACAGATTGCAATTGACTGTATAATTTCTCTCTCTCTCTCTCTCTCTCTCTCTCACACACACACACACACACACACACACACACACACACACATACATACATACACACGCAAACAGCACTGACACTATAAACCGGAAGGCATTCCTTTGGTGCAATCAACTTTCCATCCTTCTAAAAGTTTTTATTTCTAAACCAACATGAAATGCTAACTATTTGACAATGCTTTTTCCCTGCTTTAGCTTTCACTGCAGACAGGAAATGGTAGAATACTATTCTGAACTGTGATACTGTAATTTGCAAATAATCATTTGCAATAGTTTTCTATATTTTGTTTTCTCTTAAAGGCTTCAGAACTCCTTTGCTTCTCCAACAGGCTATGACAGTAAAAGGCTTATTTAAAAAAAAAAAGTTTCTGCAGGCCTTTGTTAGAAATGTATATAAAGAAGCTGTATGTGTGTGTGTGTGTGTGTGTGTGTGTGTGTGTATACACACACCTTATAATTTATTTACTTCTCACAGAAGCAAATCGGAGTAGCACACAAGAGTCAGTAAAACAGCATAAATAAAGTCAATAAAAATACATAAAGCAGTCATTGCAAAAAGACAAAGGCATTATTAAAAAGATTATCTTCATCATCATCATCATCTTAGCCATTGTCTATCTGCTGCAGGATGAAGGCCTCACCCGCACGTTTCCAACCAATACGGTCCTGATCTTTCTTTTGCCAGTTGGGCCCACAATACTTGCGGATGTCATTGATCCATCTTGTTTTAGGTCTCTTTCATGGAGGCTTTTTATCAAGTGGGATCCATCCTATGACTGCTTTGCTCCACCTGCCATTAAGAGATGATGTTGTTCTCTTCTCTCCAAGACCCAGAAGAGCTACAAAGACACATACAGTAGCTGCACAAAGCAGGAGAACCATATATATATATATATATATATATATATATATATATATATATATATATATATATATATCTGAGAAGAACTAGACTTAGTAGAACACTACATATACCTTGGCCAATGGATCTCAATGGAAGATGATACAATAATAATTGCCCCTGTGTAGAGATAGGGGTCAGCTAGAGGTTGTGAGCAGCAAACTGCCCCTCCAAAGCCTGCATGCCTCTTCTCTCTACTCAGTGTTTCTCAACCTTGACAATTTTAAGGCATGTGGACTTCAACTCCCAGAATTCCACACCCAGCATTGCTGGCTGTGGAATTCTGGGAGTTGAAGTCCACATGCCTTAAAATTGTCAAGGTTGAGAATGATCTCATCCGTTCACATTGCTGCAGAAAGGCGAGGCAGCCGATTTGCCATTGAAGAGGAAAGAATTAATCCTGATCTCACCACTTTCTATATGACAATTAGGCTTAGGGAGCAAAAAAAAATGGTGTCAATGGACCTGAGAGTCTGATCCCTTCAGCATCCTCCATGCCACAATTGTGCTTGAAGGAAGAAAGTCTTCTTCTATTAAAAGCAATGGGAGCTTTTTAAAAGCCCAGTTGCAGGACAACACCATACCTGTTCTCCAAAAGGAAAAGAGAAAGGAAGGGATAAGAAGGTCAAAGACAAGGAAAGAAACACATGTACTGTTCAAGAATAAAGGTTCAGGCAGGAGGCCCTTTCCTAAATATCATAGTACAGGAGTGGGCAACTATGACAACTTTATGACCTGCGGACTTCAATTCCCAGAATTTCTGAGCCAGCTCAGGAATTTTGGGAGTTGAAGTCCACAGGTCTAGTTGCCCAGCCTGTCCTAGTAGACCTGAATGTATATTTGTACTATGGCACCTTTTTGATGCTCTGGCTTGCTCTACACATCTGTATAGATCAGAGATCTCCAACCTTTTGGGCACCAGGGACCGGGGCCCTGGAGAAAGGTTTTTCCATGGACCAGAGAGGGTGTGGTGTTGAATACTGCCTGCATCCCAAGGATGGAGCTTTGCTTGTTTGTGCAGCCCACTTGCTGGCATGCTGCGGACCGGTGCCAGTCCACAGACCAGGGTTTGGGGACCCCTGGTATAGATCATACACAGGGAGAAACAAGTTCTTTCTTTCTGTATGGATGTGATCTCCGTATGCGTGCTGTAGAGCCAGAAAAGAATCACAAGCTCCAGAGAAAAGGGGACATCCAATGTAATGGCTACTTTTCACCTTCTTGCTCTATCTTTCCTGTCCTTGCTCAGCCTAACCTCCTTTGCACTGAGGGACAATAACCTCAGCTTCCCATTCTTGCTTCATAATAAGCTCCTTCCATTCTCTGCAATTCTTCCTCTCGTCTTATGTTCCACTTTCCAGCTTTGCTCTTGATGCTTCTCATTTAAAAAAACACCATGCAATTATATCAAGATGCCTTATGTCTAAGAGTATCTGCATGTGGTCAAAAAAGTCAAGGTGGCAGCCATGGGGGGGGTGATTGAAACTCTGTGATGCACATAAAAACAGGCAGAGCTTTGTCTGCACTGTTATAACCACCATTTTGACTTTTTGGACCCTATCCTGTAGACATCAGGGTAGCCTGCATTAAATACAATGGCTACACAGATATGCCTGTTACTTCCTTGATACTAAGGCAGTGTTTCCCAAATTTGGGAGCTTTAAAATGTATGGACTTCAACTCCCAGAATCCCCCAGCCAGCCATGCTGGATAGGGAATTCTGGGAGTTGAAGTCCACACTTCTTAAAGTTCCTAAGGTTGGGAAGCATTGCACTTAAGAGATTGTCATTGCTTTCCTGCAGGATGATTTCTTCTCTATCTGTAGATTAACCACCTCTTTATCTGAGTCAACCAAGGTCAGCTAGGCACTGCCACCTGCTGTGGTCATTTTTAGCTTACATTATATTTATGATGATTGTCATGTATGAAAGAGATAATTCCAGAAAAAACTTGATGAAACCCTGAAGCTGAACCTAACTGAGAAATGAAAAACTGAATGACTTTTCCTCAGTTAAACTAAGCTTGCTTTGGGATTAGTTCTAGTCAACTGCATAAAGTTCCAGTTACAGCAAAAGTTATTATTTTTAAACACACATCCTAGGCTTCCTTTTATCTCATTATTGTTTATGCTTTTGTTTTTAATCCTTTGTGTACCATCCAGAGTCACAATTGTGGGGTGGGAGGCTGTGTACATTGATGTAATAAATAACAATAAAAAGAAATCTTGAAATGTACAATTGCCGGCTCTATTTAAACCTTGATTATTCACAGTATTGTTCACCCCATGTTGTTTTTACAACATCCCTGTGAGAAAAGCTGTGCTCAGATATAGGGACTAGTAAACCTGAGATGAGGCTAAACCAACAATGTCTCCCAGCTGGACTAGAAAATCAGAATGATTTTCTTCTTTCTTCCCCAGCCTCAAGTCCCTGTTGAGCTTCTCATCTCCATGTAGCTTTTCTTTGGAACAAGACTGAAGAGGCTTCCCTATGCTGACTTCTAGTGGTGACGATATTAATTTGTCAGTCCACCCTCCAGCCTTGGATTTCTTGGTGGTCTCCTTCCCAAGGAGAAACCAACTCAGACAACGCTCACTCAGCTTTTTCAAAATCAACTTGTCTTGGGCACAACTTTTACGTAATATTTACTGCATTTCTCTCTTGGAGCTCCAAGGGAAAGTTTACTTTTTAGCATCAAAAGCCCCGGCGGAGGTAGATTCACCTGAGATCTATTGGCCACTCAAGACCTCAGGGGGAGTCACAGCTGTTGCAAACCGAAACTGATTTGGGTCGAACGAACGACGCAATTAGTTCCTTTTTGGGCGTTTTGACGGGGAGAGATTATTTAGCTAGTTTTGCCTAGGGCGAAGCGTTAAAACCTGTTTGTTCGACATTTGTACGGGTGTTGCTTTTTTTTTTCTTTCCCCGGATAAAGCAAGCGAAAAGGAGGGACGGGTTTGTACTCTATCCCAGGAGCCGGAGCTCAGGATCCGCCGCCCTCCAAGAGGTAAGAGCGCGGCCGGGCTTTGAGTCACCCACCAGCCGCTTCCCCAGCATTGGACCCCGGAGAGGCGGCGAAGGGCAGCGCCGCGGTACTTCCACAAGAAGCCCCCCACGCACGTAACACGTGCACCGGCGCCAGGCCCGGATCAGGAACGAGCAAGGCAGGTCGAGATCGGTCCTGGAGCGAGGCGGGGAAAGCCAAAGCGGGCTGGCGGGAGGAGAAGGGGAGGAGTCCGCCGTTTTTATTCCCTCGCCCTGCGAGCGCGGCCAAAAAAATAAAAAAAAAATCGCCCACTTTCTCCTTCGCTTCGCCGTCTGCCCTGGCCCCCCGTAGAGCGGTGAGTACAACAGCCCGAGCGGGGGAAACCTCGAGATAAACGTCCCTTGGGCTGGACTCCGAGTTGGTGGCGGCTCCTCGCGTGGCGGGGCTGCGTGGCTGAATGCCATTTGCTGGCCGTGCGTGGAAAACCAGCGGGGTGGGGAGGGGAGCGAGCGAGCGAGCGAGCGCCTCTGGGGAAAGGGGTGGGGGAAAGAGGCTCAAAGGAGCCCCTAAAGCGCAGGAAAGGGCCCGGTCGCCTCGCTTGTGAAGCCTTTCCCTTCCTCGGGCCCCCCCTGTGAGCGACAGGCCGCGCCCCTCGGTGCAAGGTCTCAAGGATGGTCGCCCTTCAGTGGAAAGGCTTCGTATCCAGCGCCCCCCCCCACGCACGCGCGCGCAACTATGGAGCCCCCTTCCCGTCTCGATGACCGTCCCCCTTCTGCTCTCCACGTTAGCTCGCCTCTGCTTTTTCAGTTCCGGGCAGTCTCGCCTCTCCTGCTTGTGTTTCTCTCTTTGCTCCGCTTTGCTAAAGCCGAGGGGACCTCATTATTTTCCTATTTCCAAGAGTCTGGGGTAGAAACAAGAGTCTGGGGTAGAAAAGAGCCAGCTTCTTGTTTCATCTTCCCCGCCTTCCGGAAACTAATCGCTTGGCAGCTACCGTATCAGTCTATGGGAGTAATCTGCACGGCGTTAGATAAAAGAGGGCCGTTGACTGGGGCTCCGCTTTCTGAAGTGTGCATAGGTCTGATTTGTGGTTGCATGGATGCCGTTTAAAGCGACAGTATAGCGAACGCCTCATTGGGTTGAAGAGGAAACTGAAACCTGTTCAGGATGAATGGCGGTCTTGGTGGTGGTGGTAGCGGTACTCCTTCATCTGCTGCTCGCTTTCCACTTAGTGCACCTGGATTACTTTAATGTAGGCTGTGTTGTCCCAGTCTGTTGTGGCAACCTTGACCCAGTCTGTTGACCCAGTCTGTTGTGGCAACCTTGCCTCAGCAGTCAACTTTAGGAAGGGAAAAATGTTTCCAGTAAAAGGTTTTATGTTTCCATGCCGCCAATTTATTTATTTATTTATTTATTTATTTATTTATTTATGTATTTATTTATTTATTATTACTTTTTCAAATTAAACAACAAATAATACAAATATGATGCATTTACTTACACAAGCAAAAAAGATAATCCTACTCAATACGTTTTCGGAGACGCTCGGCAGTCCTCGCCTTGCATTCAACTTCATTCACTTTCCTCTTCCTTCCTCCTCCTAATCCCACAACCTCTCCTCTTTCCTCCTTTCCACCACCCTACATCCCATCTCCCTTCTTAACCATACCGCCAATTTATTTATTTGTTAAAATTTATTTGCTGCCTATGTTGCCTTTGGGCTACAAAAAGGAAGAAAAATGAAAGGAGTGTAAACAGAACAGAAGTAAAATAACAGAACAATAAAATAAACAATGGCGAAGTAGGAATACAATGAGAATAAATACATCAACAGAGTAGAAGAGGTAATTTAAAAAAAACAAACCACTTTTTCCGTTAGTTGCTTTCCCTGCATCCTCTATTAACAAGATTTGTAAAAGGAACTGTTTGAGGCTTCATGGACATAATTCTGTTGGCAAAAATATGGGAGTTATTAGCCCCTGCTCTTTTCCAGGATACTTTTTTTTTTAATTTTCCAGTCTAACTTGCAGTCTTATGGATTCCTGGTGGTCCCCCATTCAAACATCAATCACATCCCTGTTATTATTATTTTTTAATTCACAAAGGACAGCTAGATGCTGGCATCTGAACAAGGCAGACGCAAAATACTTAACTGCCTGATTGGTGGATTAAACTATTGTGGAGAAAATTATACCTGTCAACTATGATTTCATAGCTGTTGTGAACAGTTAGTGGATTAGAGTAGGGAGGTATGAAATTTTTCAGCCGCTCAGTGAAAGTAATATGAGGGAAAAGATGAGCTTTTGAATGAAGCACTCCGTTGATTCTTGTCTTGCCTCTAAATGTTTTTATTGTGGCATAAACTACCCTTCCTAATTTGGTAAACTCAGGATTTGTTGAGACTACAAATTTTAGGCCATCCTGGTTGGCATAAGCTTTTATGGATGAAAAGCTTCTTTTAAGATTTTTTTTTAAAAAATCCTCCATATGTTGTTCAGCCTACTCATTGTTTCTCTGCCATCAATTCTTAAATGTTTTCTAACTTTTTAAATGTGATCACAAAATAGAGTAAATTATCAGACGTCAAACATTCTCTACTGCACCTCTCTTGATAAGAGTTTGCCTTATCAGTATCTCTTACAAACAAACATCTTTCTTTGCCTAAACCATGTTCCTCAACTTTAGCAGCTTTAAGATGTGTGGACTTCAACTCTTAGTATTCTTCAGTCATGCTGAGTGAGAGTTAAAATCCATACCTCTTCAAGCCGCCATAGTTGAAAGACACTGGCCTAAACTGATTACTGTGAGCTAGTTTAGCATGATGATTAAGGCACCAGGATAGAAGAAACTGGAATACAGCAAGTTCTAGTCCAGGGGTAGGCAACCTTGGCTCTTTTATGACTCATGGACTTCAACTCCCAGAATTCCTGAGCCAGCATAGCTGGCTACCCCTGTTCTAGTCCTACCTTAAAAACAAAGCAAACTAGATGACTGCGGGCCAATCACACACTCTCAGCCATAGGAAGCTGGCAAGGGCAAAATCTGTTCTAAAATCTTGCCAAGTAAACAACAGAAACTTGTCCAAGTAAATGCCAGGAATCAACATTGACTAGAAGGCCAAAAACAAAACAAAAAAAAGCTAATGATTAAAAGAGCATATGTTTATATTGGTTGTTACACATGACAAAATGCCAATGGCCAGGTTAACGGGTAAGTTAACAGAGTAGAATTTTGTGAGAAAAGTTGTAGTTCTCAAGTGTTTGCCTTTGTTAGGAAACTTGTTTCAAAAACTTCTTTTAAAAAAAGGGACAGTAGCAATAAGGCAGATTTTGTATCCTTAGTTTCAAAGGAAAAAGTTGAAAATGTCTCCATTTACTGTTTTTTCTCCTAGTTGATAGCAGTTGGCAGGAGGATACATGGATTGATTCTAAGTTTCAGTGTTCTTAAGAAGTACATTAGCTACTTTGGCACCCACATTCTCCCTGTATATTAGAATGGCTCTGTGGTAACATTTAATTATTTCTGGAATATGATGAAGTTTTCTTGGCTAGTTCATTGCAGTATATAACTTATATCACCTGCAGCAGTGCCTGTACATAAGAATTTGTGCTGATTTTGGCCACCAGATCTGGTGGGGGAGAGTGTCGTACTGTCTTCAAGATCTCCAAAGGTCCCTCAGATTCAGAGAAGGTAAAAACCAAGGAAAAAGTATCAGATATATTTTGGTAACATGTAAGGCAGAAGAGGTTAGAGATCAGATGCAACAAATTGCTTAGTTGAAGAAAGTTAATGAATATATGTATCAGTTATCTTTCCATTTGCATTATAGTCTTTATGGTACATTCTCTTAATTTTTATTCTAGCCAGAGAAAACATGCATTTATTACAGGAATGTGATCTTTCCCCCTAAGAATATTTAAATAGCTTTCCCTATACACCTTGAAATAATCCATTTCCTAAAGTAAAAAAAAAGGCCAAATACGCTGAAGGAGGCAGCAACATAGAGTGTTAAATTATCTCAACCTTATCTTTGTTTTAAAAAGAAGTATTAAGCTTTACTGGGCTGATCACAATAATACACAATACAGAAATTCACCCTATTGAGCAAGCAGGAATTAGACTACACTAGTAATTCTATAAGGAAGCAAGCTATATATTACTAAAACTCTCATCATGATCTTTACCTGGACAAAGTAATGCATCATAGGGCAACAATTTTTGAATCGGGGTACCACAAGTGAGCTAACTTACAGAATGTGCCCAAAATCTGGAGAGGTTGTGGCTGCCGCTGTGTCACTGGGCAGCTGCTGCAGATGTGATCTGCATTTTCAACAATCTATATGACATTTTCCCTGTCAGTCTCATTCCACCAACCCACCCACCCACCACTTACCTGCTTAATGGAAAGGGGAGGGCCACCTTTTGCTCACCCCGATGTTGATCCAAGCCCAGAGAACCCAGTAAGATCCAATCAAGTTTACTCTTTTATTTGCTTAACACCTAAGGGCCAGAGTCTTGTCAAACTAAAGCTAGAACCTTCTAACCTACTAGATATATCCTGACAGATTCTAGGGTGTGGCTACCCTGAACCTCTTCTTCCCTCTCTCATCCATCTTGGTACTATGCAGTCTCTTAATCGGGGCCTGTCTCTGGGAAAAGCTGTGTGTTGCCAAAACCCCGATCCACTGAATCTCCAAGTGTATATTCCATCCCTTAACCCACAAGACACCTCCTGCATGCTTCCATGCACCCTTCTCTATCCACATCAGCCCTGACATGCGCAGCACCTCTTGTGGGTACTCCATGCATCATTCCCAACTCATGCCGGTCTCCTGTGCACCATCTCTGAGCTCCATGGCACTTCTTGCACTCTCCTAAACGCACCCAGGCAACTTTTCCAATCCACAGTGTCACCACCCACACACCATCCCTGACTTGCACAGCACCTCTCACATACCCCTGTGACCCCCATTCATTTTTCTTGACCTGTGCCATCCCCTGCCTGTGCACCCCACTTGACCCGTGCAGCACCTCTTACACATCCTCATGACCCCCATGCACCCTTCTCAGCCTCTGCTGTCAACCGCCCTCCCATGTGCCCTACCTCAGAGTTCCCCAACCTTTTGGGGCACCAGGGACCGGTTCCGTGGAGAGAGGTTTTTCCGCGGACCAGAAGATGCGTGATTTTGTGTGCTGCCTGCATCTCGTGGATGGGGCTTTGCTTGTTTGTGCAGACTGGTTGGTGGCATGCCGCGACCCGGACCGGTGGTTGGGGACCCCTGCCCCACCTAACACACATTTTGTGGATACCAGACAGCACCCTTCCTGACCTACACTGCCTACCTGTCTACCCTCCCCAATCCCATGGCATCTCTGGCACACACAACATGCCCTTCCCAACCCTGCGACAACTCTCACACAGCCCCCTAGGCAGGGGGCTGCTCTTCCACCCAGCAGCAGCCACTGGCCTTGGACTGGCAGGTTCCTCCTGGCTTCCCCATTGACTTTCTTTCTGCAAGCTTCCCACAAACAAAGTAAATTGTTGCAAAATACTTTTAGAAAAAAATCCACAATGAGAATTCTGGAAAAAGTTTTAGTTTGTCGTCCCCCCAGTTTAGCAAATATTTATATCAGTTGCCAGATCATCAATCAGTAACTTCAATATTAAGACACAGTATTTGTGTCATTGAAATCATAGCTGATCTGTGTAGGTTGAAACAATACAGAAATTGGGTAACTTAAAGGGGGGGAAAAGCAACATGAGGCATCAGTCATATACTACCTCTTATTAGGAATTAATAGGGGGATTGATTTTTGTTTTTTACTGTTACTGGGCAAATTTCCAAGAGATTTAACTTTGAAGAACGCCAAAGAGATGGGACTTCAGATCAATTAAGCCTCTCTTATCTGATTACTCATAATGAGCAGGACCAAGCATCATGGAAAATACGATCAATTCTACCCAAGTCTTTTTGTAAGCAATGGAATAGGTAATTTTACAACAAAAGTAGGAAACAGGAAAGCTGAATTTCCACAAATCTCTTTTTGACCCAGTTTTATTATCTAATGCAGCTGAGGCATCCAAGTTTCCAGATCAGTTCACATTTTGAATTCAGTCCAATAGAAGCTTTCATTAGTAAAAAAAAAAAAAAAAGAAATCTCTCTCTCTCTCTGAAAGCATTTCTGGCTGAAGAGCAGAGTATAATAAATGCTCTAAATAATATATAAAAGGCAGAAATGTATTGATTGCTAGCTAAGTCCATATTACTTATTTATCATCAGTTTTGCTAACTTTTCCATAGGAAGATGATGGGATGAAATGTACCTTCACAGCAGTCCTTCAGTGTAGGTCACAAATACAGGTAGCCCTTGACTTATGACAATTGAGCCCAACATTTCGGTTGCTAAGTGAGACATTTGTGAAGTGAGTTTTGCCCCATTTTACGACCTTTCTTGCCACAGTTGTTAAGTGAATCACTGCACTTGATAAGTTAAGTGAATCTGGCTTCCCCATTGACTTTGCTTGTCAGAAGCTTGCAAAAAGTGATCACATGACCCTGGGACACAGCAACGGTCATAAATATGAACCAGTTGCCAAGCATCTGGATTTTGATCACATGATCATGGGGAATGCCGCAAAGGTCATAAATAGGAAAAACTGTCATGAGTCTCTTTTTTCAGTGCCATTGTAGCTTTGAATGGTCACTAAATGAACTCTTGTAAGTTGAGGATAACCTATATTTTTATTTTACCGCCATACCAAATGAATGCTGAGAGAAAAGAATTCCATGAAGCTATTACTTCATCAGTGACAAAACCTGAGCCCAGGTTTAATCGATCCAGGCCTGCGCCCTGTTGTAAATTGATCCTTGTAATTCTCTGGTTCAGAAATGAAAGATCCAAATGTATAGCAAGAAACTAGTTAAGAAAGGCTAAAATGATCCTTTGCTGATGGATAAAGTAGTTGAGTTCTGAAATGGGAGAATGAACTTGTAATACAGAATTTAAGTAGGCGATGCCAGTTTAAATTGCTCTTTGCTACAGTGTTTTTTGGGGGGCAAATGTGAGATGAAATTGTTATTATATTTACCTGAAAGAAAGATCACATTTTCTCTCCAAATAAATTACCTTTAGATGAGTTTTCAGTTTGCTAAGAATACGGTGACAGAAGCAGTTGGGGGCCTTTAAATCCATCCCCTTTTCAGATTATTATCAAAAGCTCAATCAATGATCCCCAAAAATAATTTAAGAGAATCCTTTAAGATCTAAGGCAGTGGTTCTCAACCTGTGGGTCGGGACCCCATTTGGGGTCGATCGACCATTTCATGGGGGTCGCCAAGCAAGGCTGTCCGCCATTTTTTCCCCCTTTTCCGGTGGGTGCCTTACCTCCCTTGGGCTGGGCCAGCTGGTGGTCGGCCTGCTCCGTCTCTGCCACTTGCCAGCTACGCCTCGGCCGGCGCAGGGGGCGGAACCACGCATGCGCGGCGCTCCCGGGCAGGGAAAGTCCTCGACTTACGACCGGTTGGGTAGTCCTCGACTTACAACCGGTTTAGTCCTCGACTTACGACCGGTTTAGTCCTCGACTTACGACCGGTTGGGGTCGCGGCATTAAAAAGGTTGAGAACCACTGATCTAACGAGAAAAAAGTATTTTGCACACTAACTGAAAGATATCCAAGTTTCCGTATCAGTATTAAGGCAAAGATAAACAGTTGAATCAACTATGAAATACTTCTGATTTGCCATACCGGTAATAGTTTTTTTTACTATTACTTGCTGCATCTTTTCACATTTTTTATCATTTTATTCCTATAGTATTTATTGCTTTATTGAGAAAAAGAACAGCGATCATACAAAACATTACAACAGGTCTTTCACTTGGATGAATGTTGATTATTGATTGCATAAATTAAGCAGTTCATCAAAAATTTAGATAGTTTATAAATTACATTTAAAGGACTGCTCTATTGTCAAAGGAATATAGTTGTCCCAGCCTTAGTGATTCATCAAGTTTATTTATTTATTTATTTATTTATTTATTTATTTATTTATTTATTGCTTATATTTATATCCCGCCCTTCTCCTTGCGGACTCAGGGCGGCTAACAACCAGATAAAAACTACAAAATACCAAAACTACTGTTAAAACATGATTAAAAGACAAATATTAATAATTGGCCTAAGTAATTTAAAATTATTTTAAAACCCCCACTAAAAATTTCCCCTAGGCCAGTCCTGCAAGCTGAAATAACCATGTCTTAAGGGCGCGGCGGAAGGAAGGGAGATCAGGTAAAGATTTGTTTAGAGAAAGTTATAAAGTATCAATTATCTGGGTAGAAAAACATTTTCCAAAAGCAGTTATTCCCCACGCCTTACTAAAAAATGATACGGATTAAAGAATTGGACTATGAAAAAGGATTTGGGGGTAATTGCCTTTGTGAATTTCTTGGCAATTAGATAGCAACTCAGGGAAAAGACGGCACACTAAGTTTTATTTCCTTGACCAGACAAAAAAGTGGGAAGGGGTCTAACTTTAAATCTTTTAATAAAATGATAGATTGGGCCTCCCTTAAGAATCAGTGGCCTCCTAGCATCTGCTGTTTGGACGAGAAGGGAGACAAAGGGGATTGTGAGAATGGATGGAATTCTAGTTCCCATCCACTTTGGGTTCATGGTTTCATTCGATACACCCACGCGTACAAAAGACACACCACGGCCCTCAACCTATTTCCCTTAAGTACATGGCTTTCTAAAAATATTTTTCCAAAGTGACAATTGATTTAATAATATAATAAATAATAATTTATTTATCATTTATTAATAAAAGTAATAACTGCTATTTACATAAATGTGATAGACAGTAAACACATTTTAAACCTCCATTTTCAATAGGTGTGTCCAAAATGATATTTATACACATGAGGATATTCAATTTTGAGAATTGTCAATAAAGGTAATAGTGAGCCAATTGATCTTCACACTACAGTCTGACAATGCTTCATTAATTTTGTTGCCATAGTAATTTTTTCAATACTGTACTGGGGATCCAGTAGGATCATTCTACAGCAGTGGTGGTGAACCTATGGCATGGGTGCCAGAGGCGGCACTCGGAGCCCTCTCTGTGGACACACGTGCCATTGCCCCAGCCTTGCCTCCCCCCATGACCCTCTCCTCATCAGCAGCCCCCTGGAGAAGAGTTGCCCTACACAGAGCAATGCAGTCAAGGACATGGCAGCCAGGCAGCATCGCGCACAGTTGATGCTGCGGGGCGCGGGCAGAGGGTGTGGCTGCCATGGTGCTGCTGGGCGATCTGCGGTAGGCCCTGGAAGTGGTGAGTGGCCCTGCGGGCAGGTGGGGCAGGGGGTGGAGCGGGGCCGGGGCCAGTTTTTGGGCACTCGGTCTTTAAAAGGTTCGCCATCACTGTTCTACAGTATATCTTCTCCAGTGTTTTGTAATAAAGATCCTCGCATTTACAGCTGGTCCTTGACTTGCAACCATTCATTTTGTGTTGGTTCGAAGTTACAACGACACTGAAAAAAAAAGTTTTCACACTTACAACCATTTCAGCATCTCCATGGTCACGTGATCAGAATTCAGGCGCTTGGCAACTGGCATGTGTTTATGACAGTTGCACATGTCCTGGGGTCATGTGATCACCATTTGTAGGCTTCCGACAAGCAAAGTCAGTGGGGGAAGCCATGTTTGCTTAACGATTGCATGATTCACTTAACAACTGTGGCAACAAAAAAAGATGAAATGGGGCACAACTCACCTGACAACTGTCTTGCTTTTGGGCTCCATTGTAGTCGTAACTTGAGAACTATCTGAAATGCCCAAATTCTGCAAATTAAGGCAGAAGGCTTAGTTAGATAAGATCTTAACAAATTCAAGTCCTGGAGGAGAGTTGGAGATGGGTTTGTCCTGTTAGTAGAGAAGGTCTAAAGAGAGCAGGGCCCTTACGGAGTCAGGATGCCTTATTGTAACTGAACTGTAATTACAGTTAGAAATATGGTTTCAGTATTTCTTCACTCCGTTTTTGTAAAATTCAAGCAATTGGGATGGAGAGTCTCTAACCTCCTTCCATATGCCTCTAGTTTTCTTCCATGTTTAGGTTTAGTTCACAAAACATACTTGACAGGATTGGATGGTTTGTGGCTCACTGTGCTAGGGATCAGATAATTGTATTAAGCAATCATTTGTTTGGGGAAAGAACGTTTTATGAACAGGATTTCTTAAGTCCTGCCTAGACTAGGAAACAAAACAGACTTCTCATATACGCTAACCTAGCAAGATCCTATAATTGCTAGGGAAACAGCCAAGCAACAATATTTTGAGAACTGGCACAGGGAAATAATTTAAGGGATGAAGGCCCATAATAATAATGACCCTTGAAACTCAGCTTCATTTTGCTCTGGCAACCCACAGGGCTATTATCGGATTCATGATGTTGGATGATAGAGTGGCTTTGCTCGGACCAGCTTGGCCAACCTTCTGCATAAATGGGGCATCTTACCAGCCTTGTGTAATCTTTCCCCTTATCCCCTTTTGGTGCCCTTTGCATGGCACGGAGTCCTTTCGGGAGAGTTAGTGGTAACAGAGATGATGTCACCATTTTCCAGCCGCTGTTTAGAGGCAAAACACATTAGGTCACAAATTTGAATATCAACCGTGCCTAGAAAAACAGGTCAACCTCGGGTGCCAAAATATCTTTTTAAAAAGGTTCCCTCAGGGAAAGGCGATGAGCGGTTTTGAGGAAGGCTAAACGAAGCCTTTAGAAAAATAAGAGCACCCCATCTTTGAACAATGAATACAATATGACTGGGATCAGAACTTATGGCTAATTAATATCAACATTAATTATATCAAACCAGTCAGGGTGAACAACCATTTTCCTGTTGAAGGCTGTATTTTCATGGGATTGATAGGAAAGGTATATGCCAGGGGTCCCCAACCCTCTGGCTACCACCCACTACTGGGCCTTGGCTCACCTCCCTCACCTCCAGACCACCAAGTCATAAAGGGTTGGGGACCACTGCTATATGCCATTGATGGGAAGCTTTAAAGCCAATGGAGATTTCCTTCGTTCCTACCATATCCTTTCATGTTTTCTTTCCACTCTTTTTTCTAACCCAGCAAACTGCCAGGAAGGGGACAAATAGCTCTTGGCAGCAGTCTGAATTAGTCACTTGGGGGGGGGGGTATTTTAATTACACCAAGGACAGCATAAGGCCCCTAAAGCAGCAAACTGATCATCTCTCCAGCTACATGTATCATATTTTCTCTATTAGAAAATCCAGCACTTTGCTTGCCTTGGAAAATGTGACTTCCTAGAAGCAGTGCAGAATTTGGGGGAAGAACATGTAAACTGCCTACTGCCTTTTAAAAAGGGAGAAGCAAATGCACTGAAAGTACCCTTAAGTGATCAGTCATTAGCGGTTGTGGGAAGGAAGCAGCCTCTGTGTTCTAAAAGCAGGCTGTTGTATTGTATCCTGTTGGTGCTCTGTTGTGCCTGTTTACTTGCTAGCAACCTTTGCAGATGGCTGCGAATGTGTCTTGCCTGCAACAAAAGCATTTACGGTTTTAATCTGCAGATTTAGCTAAGCCTGTGGAAAAATGATTCAGTTCCAAACAGATTCAGTAGCTCTGTCAGCGCAGAAGAAAGTGCCGAGTGTCACTCCTTTAACTCCTTATCTGCTTCTATAGAAGCAGCTACAGAATGTTTATACCCAGTAAGTTATATAATATGCCTCAAACGTGGATGCTGTGCTCCAGTGAACAGTACAGAGAGTAAACTATCTAACACTAGAGTTTCAGTTGTTGGAATAAATAGAATGTAGTGTGTGCACGGGGGGGGGGGGAGCACAGTTGTTTAGTACCAATTGTATTTAGTATGCTAGCTGGACTGGTAGCAATTCATCCTATTGTGCCAGGATTTAGTTAAGCACCTAAAACTGACCAAAGAGAGAAGCAACCTGGAACTAAAGAGAAATTTCCTGACAGTGAGGACAATCAACCAGTGGAACAGCTTAACCCCAGAAATGGTGGGCACTCCATCACTGGAGATTTTTAACAAGAGACTAGACATCCACCTGTCTGAGATGATATAGTTTCTCCTGCTTGAGCAGGGGGCTGGACTAGAAGACCTCCAAGGTCCCTTCCAGCTCTATTCTATTCTATTCTATTCTATTCTATATGTGAGGACTTTGTAACATTTGAAAGTATGGGGGTAGGGAAAGTGTGTCTCTCAATCGAGTTTGATTCCTATCCTGGTGACTCCATGGAGAAGTTGATCTTACATGGTACAGGAGATAGGCCACTTCAGGATTTTCATTCAACTACTCAGTCTAGCCTACAGCTTGTGATATCCTGCTAGTCCTCCATTCAGGGACTAGCCAAGGATGGCCTTGTTTGGTTTTCTTTCAATCTAGGTTAAAAATACTTGGTGTTGAGCCATGGCTTGCTAGCGTAAACCTTGCCGTTTCCAAAGCCACCAAAGAAATGTACTGCAACCCTGCCTCAATGATAGAACATTTTGAAAAGACAAGCAGGACCGCACCCCCATAAGAAAGGAACGCATGAAAATTCCTAATATGCAAGATTTGGCAAGAGTAATTCAAAATTATGCCATTTTAAACCAGAATTTATCTTGTGTTTTTTATTTGACCTCAGATAAGCAAAAGAAAGTGAACTCTTTTTCAAACTGAAGTCACCCCATGGTAACCCCTGCATGCTCCTGTGGTCATCTCATGCATCGTAGATGCATCTGTGTAGTTTTCTTAGCAGCATTATAAAAGTGAATTGTTGTTACCTTTTTCAATAAGTTTTTAGGACTTCCCAGCCTGGTTGACAATTCTTAGATTTTCTGATCATCTTCCATCCACTTGCCAGACCTAATTTTGCTTAGCTTAGGTTAGAGTCCCTTCGCCCCCGTAGGAGACCTAAGTCCATTGAAGCTTATGTTCTTTTTGAAACTACATAAGGGAATTGTCAGCAATTCTCTGGTCTGAGTTCCATCATACAGGTATACAGGTAGTCCTTGATGTACAACCATAATGGAGCCTGCCCATAATGGTCATTATGTCGTGACAGTCTTAAAAACGGGTTGGTCACATGACCCAATTTTATGATTTTTTTTTGTTAAGTGAATGCTGCGGTCGTTAAGCAAACCACCGGTTTATTATAGGCGTCGTTTTGCTGAAAACTGGAAATAAGTGCCTGTTATTTGGCAGGGCTGTGGTAAAACATGGGTCATATAACCATGGGATGCTGCAAACAGCCATAAATGCAGCTGTGTTGCTAGGCTCCTGAAGTTGGGTCATGTGATGGTGGATCATCGTAACTTCGAATCTGAGTCATAAGTCCCCTTCCCCCCCCCCTTTGAATGGACACTAAGTGATCGGTCATAAGTCAAGGACTACCTGTAAATAATGTGAGGTGATAGAAGTTACAAGTAATCTTTGATTTGTTTAGTGACCGTTTGAGGTTATGACGGCATTGAAAAAAAGTGACTTACGACCAGTTTTCACACTTACTGCCATTGCGGCATCTCCATGGTCACATCATCAAAATTCGGACGCTTGGCAACTGGGTTCATATTTATGACGGCTGCAGTGTCCCGGAGTCATGTGATCGTCCTGTGTGACCTGACAAGCAAAGTCAGTGGGGAAGCCAGATTCACTTAACAACCATGTTATTCATTTAACAACTGAGGTGATTTACTTAACAACTGTGGCAAGAAAGATTGTAAAATGAGGCAAAACTCACTCAACAGAAAATTTGGACTTGATCATGGATGTTAAGTCAAGAACTACCGGTGTGTATCAGTATTTTTCTCTCTCCCACCCTCCCCTGAAGATAAGTGATTAAATTAATTTTCAGTGGTTCTTACCAACCTCCTCATAGTCTTTTGGGAAAATTTGCAAATAAATAAGCCAAAGTCACTGTCTAAGTCAATGTTTCTCAACCTTGACAATTTTAAGACATGTAGACTTCAACTCCCAGAATTCCACAGCCAGCATTGCTGGCTGTGGAATTCTGGGAGTTGAAGTCCACATGCCTTAAAATTGTCAAGGTTGAGAAACACTGGTCTAAGTTTAAAAGGTCGTGTCCATGTCATGGAAATGCCACTTACCATTCTTCTTGCTGTATAATGATACAGCTCCCATTCTTTTTTACTCAGGGAAGATAATAATAATAATAATAATAATAATAATAATAATAATAGTAGTAGTAGTAGTAGTAGTAGTAATAGTAGTAATAGTAATAGTAATAGTAATAGTAATAATAATAATAATAATAAAAAAAAAAGTTGGAAGGGACCTTGGAGGTCATCTAGTCCAACCCCCTGCTCAGGCAGGAAACCCTATACCATTTCGGACAAATGGCTGTCCAGTCTCTTCTTAAAAACTTCCAGTGTTGGAGCATTCACCGCTTCTGGAGGCAGGTTGTTCCACTGGTTAATTGTTCTAACTGTCAGGAAGTTTCTCCTTAGTTCTAGGTTGCTTCTCTCCTTGCTTAGTTTCCATCCCTTGCTTCTTCTCCTGCCTTCAGGCGCTTTGGAGAATAACTTGACTCCCTCTTCTTTGTGGCAGCCCCTGAGAGATATTGGAACACTGCTATCATGTCCCTCCTCGTCCTTCTCTTCATTAAACTAGACATATCCAATTCCAGCAGCCGTTCCTTATATGCTTTAGCCTCCAGTCCCCTAATCATCTTTGTTGCTCTTCTCTGTACTCTTTCCAGAGTCTCAACATCTTTTTTACATTGTGGTGACCAAAACTGGATGCAGTATTCCAAGTGTGGCCTTACCAAGACATTGTAAAGTGGTATTAACACTTCACGTGATCTTGATTCTATCCCAGGTGTTCTGGTTGATGCTTCCATTCCCTTGTATTTGATTTCTTTTATTTTGTGTCCAAATAACATGCTTGCTAGAGGCTGGATGATATTATTTTTCCCTTTATATTTCCAACAATAAGGAGTTGCAGATTAAAATGTCCTTGAAATATCTGCTGCATTGAACAACAACAACAATAAAAGCTTAACTCTCCAAAGTTGTTTCCTTTTATAAAGACTGTTTTGGCTACCTCTCTCCTAGCCTGTAATTATTTATCTATTTAAAAGATTTGTAGACTCCCATTTAGAATAAAACCTCCCAAGACAGCTCCCTGTGTATCTTTTTGCAATAAATAATCAACTATGAATTTTTAAAAGCATAAAACATTACAGTATTAAGAAAAATAATTCAGAATGGGCTAATCACTCAAACTATGGTTTGTTAAAAAAATAAAATATTGCATTATGTTTACAATAGATAAAAGACATACTAAATATATGCTATCATACACTTAGGCTAGAAACCAGGAGTTTGTGAATTCTAGTCCCACTTTAGGCATGAAACCCAGCTGGGTGACCTTAGGCCAGTCACTCTTTCTCAGTCCAACCCACCCCACAGGGTTGTTGTGGGGAAACAATAGGAAGAGGAACTATTAGAAATGTTGTTGCTTGAGTTTTTATAAAAACTAACAAAGGCAGGATCAAAATGAATATCGGGAAGCTTTAAAAGCTCAATGTGGGGATGGAGCCCTGCATTTTCCTACTAAAACTGAGTTCCATAAATGTGGTGCCATCACTGAACAGGACTCTTCCATTTTACCCACAGGGTAATGATCATTACTACAGTTTGTAGGTTTGTGAAACATTGATCTAAGAATGCAAAAAAACAACCCCAAAACTGATCACCTTGCTCAATAGTAGTAACTGTGAGAGGGACCTCGGAGTCCTAGTGGACAATCATTTAAATATGAGCCAGCAGTGTGCTGCAGCTGCCAAAAAAGCCAACTCAGTGCTGGGCTGCATTAACAGAGGGATAGAATCAAGATCACATGAAGTGTTAATACCACTTTACAATGCCTTGGTAAGGCCACACTTGGAATACTGCATCCAGTTTTGGTCGGCACAATGTAAAAAAGATGTTGAGACTCTAGAAAGAGTGCACAAAAGAACAACAAAGACGATTAGGGGACTGGAGGCTAAAACATATAAAGAACGGTTGCTGGAATTGGGTATGTCTAGTTTAACGAAGAGAAGGACGAGGGGGGACATGATAGCAGTGTTCCAATATCTCAGGGGCTGCCACAAAGAAGAGGGAGTCAGGCTATTCTCCAAAGCACCTGAAGGCAGGACAAGAAGCAACGGGTGGAAACTAACCAAAGAGAGAAGCAACCTAGAACTAAGGAGAAACTTCCTG
>NW_015389391.1:27056-38430 GCF_001527695.2 Protobothrops mucrosquamatus
TTTTCATTGGATTTGTATTAGTAGCAATTTTGGAAAGCAGGAACAAGTCATCTCAATATATCCAAGACCGATTTGCCACAGATAAGCACTGCATATGAATCAGCAAAAATAAAGGCTTAGTGGACCACCAATGGTGTCTGACTCACCTGTTTCAAACAGCCACGTTAGACCACACTCCTTTACGAAGAAGCTTTGAACAAGCTGTCTTAATCATGTTGACTTCAAACAATGGTCTTAGTTAAATCTACCATTAATGAGAGTCCAGACTTAAGCTAGTCCCTTCCTTTAAAAATATCACTCTTTTGCTTAACATTTTCAAAGGGTGTAATGCTTCAGATTTAGATGTGTTGCATCATCCATTGTCTTGGCCTATCAAAACAAGAGAGTACGGTACAGTGTTTAATTTAAAACTTTGCAAATCTGCCCTCGCTTGTTTTGAATGGAAGTTTGCAAAACACCGGTGCCAGACTATAAAAGAGACTAGGACAGTGTCTTATCCGTAGGGAGAAGGCTTGCACGTTGGAGGCATCGCTGGCTCATGAGACAAATCTCTAGGTAAATTCTATTCTGACATTACTGAATATTTATATATCTTAATTTCACTCAGACAGATAAGGTTCTGTTTGTTTGAAGTCTGGATTGGGTAACAATTGGCCCTCAAGAGGTCCGTAGACTATCATTCCCGTCTTCCCTAGCTAACATGTCCAGTACTGAGGGATAATGGGAGTTATAGTCCGTGATCATCCAAAGGATTGCATGTCACTCATGCCTGCTTTAAGAATAGTTTTTAAGACTAAAGTTCCTTCTAAAAGGAACTTTTGAAATAGAGCTCAAAAACTGAACTGTTTTTCAAGCTGATAATTTTGTTCATTGGATTAAATGAGTGTAATGTAGAAACGTTTCTGCTCTAATTACAGGAATGACTTCTCAAGTCAGGGTTTCAGATTATGAAATGCTATTCTAGTCTATATTTAGAATACATAAATCCTTATTCCAGAATCTTTATTGCCGATAGGTTTTTGAGGTTTCCTATAAAGATAATACAAAAGGCACTTAGACAATGTTTTAAATAAACTAATAAGCACAGAAACAACATGAAATTTAATTCTTACTAGCTAGTCCTAGAAATGGGTAATATTTTCTAATTCATACTTATTCAAGTACTAAAAATACTCTGTTAAGCATAGACATTGTATATTTGTAAAATCACATTAAGACTTGCTTTTAAAGTAAAACTTAGCTCTCCATCAGGAAACACTAAAGATTTTGGAAGTAAGTTTAAATAAAGTTTGTAAGTAGGTGAGTTCTTTATTTAATGAGTGGATTCATAAGCATAATTCAAAATTTTAATGACAAACTCTGAAGCCTGTTTAATTATTTACTTATTAGGCTTATAACAACATTTAGCACTTATACTGTACAGCTACATGATATAGAAATTATTCTGTGTTGTTTTTTTTAATTTGAGATGTTCAAAAACTTTCATTGTGGGACTCGGGCTACGTATTGTCAACAATCAAGCACATACTTCTACCTTCATGAAAATAACCAGTGTGGGTGATTGATATGACCTTGTGTTTATTTGCTTTAGCTTTACGGGATGCCAGGAGGTGACATGGCCAAACCACTGTTAGATCATCAGAACACGGACAGTAATTTAAGCTTGGCCCCAGCTGCTGGGAGCAGGACAATTGGGATTCTGGGAAGTGGCGACTTTGCACGCTCCTTGTCTATGCGCCTGGTGTGCTCAGGTTTCAAAGTGGTGATCGGAAGTCGGAACCCGAAGCGCCATGCCAGCCTCTTTCCTTCTGCAGTTGAAGTTACATGCCAGGCAGACGCCATAAAGAAGGCCGATATCATCTTTGTGGCAATTTTCAGAGAACACTACACCACGCTCTGTGACCTCAACAATGAGCTTTCTGGCAAAGTCCTGGTGGATGTTAGCAACAATGCTGAAATAAATCATCATAAAGAATCCAATGCGGAGTATCTAGCCTCGCTTTTTCCAGCCTGCCCTGTGGTCAAAGGATTCAATGTCATTTCAGCCTGGACTCTGCAGTCAGGTCCCAGAGATGGGAACAAACAGGTAATGGGTTTTTTTTTTCCTTTGGTACGTTCTGGACCTACCAGCATCTCTAGGATTCTGAGATTCTCCCCTCCTAAGAAGGAGTCATAGTTTGTGTAACCAGTTTCCAGTTTCTTCGGAGTGAGCTTCAGGACCCACATGAAGCCCATCAGAATCTGTGTGCATTTAGCTTGAGAAAAAAGGGAAAGCGTGAGTTAGTATCTGCTAGTAATTAGCATGCCCATAATGAATATCTGAATTATTTTTTGCTACCCAGACAGTTGCAATCTTGCACATAGTTCTGCACCTCAAGGCACAGGCATCCAATTCTGGCTGACCTTGTGCTTGAGGTAGTCAAGTACATTATTATAGAAAATTATGATTTGATTCGTTAAAATTTGTATAACCAAGTACTTTAATACCTTTTTAAAATCCCTCACCAGGAGCCTCATGGTGTTCATAATGGTTCACTGGGAAAAACGCTTGTTTCAGCATTCAAGAATGATGCTATCATGGGAAGAAAAGGAGCAGAAAAATAAAATCTTGTCACGTGACTCATTTTTCACAGCTGTTCCTGCTGCTGCTGCTGTCATTCATTTATTCATTCGTTCACATTTCTATCCCATCTTTCTCCTGAGCGCTCCTACAGCATACAGGTGGATTTCCTGTCACTTGACTCTGTGAGAAAGGTTGGATTGAAAGAGAATAAATGGTCCCAAATCGCCCAATGGTTCCAGGGTTGAGTAGGAATCTAAAATTCTCTGCTCCAAACCTTAACCACTAGGCAAACACTATGCTGTTAAGATTCTTTTGATTGCACCATTGCCTTGGATTCCTGGTTACAATTTCCCAGTTGTTCCCCCCTCCTTTTGTTACAGGTCTTCATTTGCTCTGACAACCAAGAAGCCAAACAGGCGGTTGCTGAAATTGCCCATGCCCTGGGCTTCACCCCGACGGACATGGGTGCCTTGTTCTCAGCTCGGGAAATAGAGAATATTCCCCTGCGTCTTCTCCCTGCCTGGAAGATTCCTGTCTTCTTGGCCCTGGGCCTCTTCCTCTGCTTCTACACCTACAACTTCATCCGGCAAGTCTTGCATCCCTACATTCGAGAGAAGAAGAACAAATTCTACAAGATCCCTGTGGAGATCGTCAACACCACCTTGCCTTGCGTGGCCTACGTCATGCTCTCCCTGGTCTACCTTCCCGGAGTGCTTGCAGCCATCTTTCAGCTGTACCACTGCACAAAGTACCGGCGTTTCCCTGACTGGCTTGACCAGTGGCTGCAGCACCGGAAGCAGATAGGCCTCCTCAGCTTCTTCTGCGCAGCACTGCATGCTGTCTACAGTCTGTGCCTACCCATGCGCCGGTCCCACCGCTATCTGCTACTTAACGAGGCGGTCAAGCAGGTATGGTACTGCCAGGAGTTTGAAAATCTGACTGCTCCTTTCATTGCGTGATCTTAGGAATCCCTGGCTCCATTGCTTCATTCCAAATTGCCTCAATCCAGCAGGAGACAACCTTGTGATAGCTGGTGGGCTGTATAGGTAGTCCTCGACTTACAACATTTGTTTAGTGACTGAGGTTACAACAGCACTAAAAAAGTTTATCACATGACCATTGCAGCATCCCCATAGTCACATGATCAAAATTCAGGCGTTTGGCAACTGACTCATATTTATGAGGGTCGCAGTGTCCCGGAGTCATGTGACCCCCTTTTGCAACCTTCTGACAAGCAAAGTCAATGGGGAAGCCAGAGGCACTTAGCAACTGTGTTACTAACTTAACAACTATGGCAAGAAAGGTCGTAAAAGGGGGCAAAATTCACTTAACAACTGTCTTGCTCAGCAACAAAAAATTGGGGCTCAATTGTGGTCATAAGTCAAGGACTTCCTGTAGTTATATTTTGGCAAGATTGGGAGCAGCAGTGAATGGAGTAGATACAAAATGGGCAAGATCAGAATGCCATGGTAGCTTTTTCTTAGATTTGGGAGTGAGAGTGTTTGGAGATTGTTACTTTAGGGAGAGAAAAAAAACTTCATTGAGCTTCTATCAGGATTAACCTTAACAGTTTTTGAATGTTCTCAGAAGGCCACATTCAGCCCTGGAAGTTTAGACTGCCCACTTATTCCATAATTGTAATTAGTAGAAGAGAATATTTGTAGCTCAAAGTTGAACTTTGGGTCTTTGGCGCTCTCTAAGCTTGATTGTTTTCTTGCAGATGTTTCATTAGCACCAATGATGTTACCTTCTTTGGTAATGAAACATCTGCAAGAAAACAAGCTCAGAGAGCACCAAGGACCCCTTCGTTGTGTTGTTTGTACTGTTAAAAGATACAAAATTGGGGTTCTTTCTGGCACTTTGTCTTGATTAAGCAAGCTGCCTCATGTAGAACTGGCTGAGCTTTGCAACAAAACATGAAAGGGATTTTCATCCCCTTCCCTCTCTCATTTTTTGGATTTTCCATACCAGTTTAGCAAAAATGCCATGGCCATTCTTAGTCTATATTCTATATCCCAGAAAACTGGCTGTTATATTCTAGCTAGCTAAGGCTTCCAAGCATTTCCCAAAGCCATGAATGATTCAGCCCAGGTTCCCATTTTCCAAGGACGAAAAGGAGATCCTGGATTATAGCATTCACCTGAGCCAGTAGGAAGAAAGCCGGGTCGGAAGGCATTGTTCCAGTTTGAACTAGATTCCCGATTTTCCTTCGCCCTTCTGAGAGTTGGAAAAGTGGTTTCTTTCTATGTGGAAATCAAGACGCTTACGCCTAAGCTTAAAATCTTAGGTGTGAGTAGATTATTTATATGGAACACTGGTTGTTTCATATATCAGCCCAGGCCAGAATATACATTCCCTAGTTTGGTAATGAAATATCTGCAAGAAAACTACCAAGCTCGAAGAGCAGCAAGGGACTCCTTCCATAGTTCAGCCTAGAGCTAGAAGTATTTTATTTTCCCCTATCAATATAGATTCTAAACTTGATGAAGTTTCATTGATGCCAATGGACCTCAGTTCTACTTAAGTAAGTGAATATGAGAGGCAGTGTAGAAAAACAAAGATTTTTCATTCCTTTCTAGTTTGCCTGCATGATCTTCTTTTGCCCAGTTGCCTTCCTGTATTTGCTGCTAGGAGCACAATATCCCCACCCCAGCTTTTAATTCTGCTCCCGTTTCTTTTTCTTGATTATCGTAAATAAATCTTCAGGCAAGCTTTCCTGGCCTGTTTGTTTCTCTTCTTATGCTAGTTATTTCTCTTCTTCCCTCCCCCCGTCCCCAGCTTCATGAATCACATTGATTTAACAGAATAAATGGAAGGAGCTAAGTGTCAGTCTCTGTAATATAGTACAAATCCCATTTCTGAGGGTTTTTTTTCTTCCCCATTAGCCTGAAGACCTCTCGCCTAAAAGCATTTAAACCAAAGCCCATTAAGCCCCCCTAAGCAGTCCAGCATTCGGAGAGTGATGCTTGTGGTGCTTTCCTTGAAACTAGAGCCGCTTTGCCATTTTAATTGTATCCTTCAAATGGCAAAGTGAGGTTTGGTCTTCCAGGCACCCATTTCTTGGCCATATTCCACTAGAAGTCGGTGAGAGTTCTGGATGTTCTGTTTTCTTCCGGCCACATTTCAACAATATTGGGAAATCAGTTCAGTGGCTCATACACATGTGACTGGGTTTGGAAGAACAGTGTTGTTGCCAATCCAGTTGTCAAGTCTCATTCAGATACCTACGTGTGGCTATAAGTGGGAAATCACTCTTTTTATTGGTACCAGATAGTAAGTGAAGGTAAGTGGGAGACACAATCCTGCAGCAGAACTAAGTTCACGTTTTTGCTTCAAGTCACACGTGTCCACCAGGAAAAGGAATCCGGTCAAATCTTGCTGGTTGATAAAAGTTTTTGCCCAGCCTTAAGTTTAACTGAGCTCTGAAGCTTTTCCTTTGCAATATTTTTATACTTTGATGTACAGCTGCTGACTGGATTGACATATGTACATCTCTAGGAGAGTCATTTCTAAACAGATCGTGATCCAGAAAGAGTGCTCCATTCAGCCTATGAGAAGCAAAACCCTAAGTAAACTTAGATGCCAGTGTGACTTAAAGGAAATTTTGGAAGGCAATACTAAAAATCCAACGCATGCACACATGGCATACTACATTGAAAACCCAGGTGAACACTCCTTTTATCCAGTATTAAGAGCAATGGGGAGGAAGCTGTAGCTGATTGCCAGTGGCACAACTCAAGCACTTGTACTTCAGTGGTGGGAGGTGACCATGCGCCAGCTTAAACTATTTAAACCTATCATTGACAAATGATTATGAAACAGCCCCCCCCTCCCACTATGTGGGGAATGGGACAACTTGCTGCAGCCAACTCACCAAGGGACAACTCAATTTAACAGTTATATTTAATTACTTAAAATAAATAAATTATTTTCATTTTTGCCATTCACATTTCATTCTGTCCCTCCTTTTGCATCCTTTAATGATTCTATTCCACCATTTCTTTGATATTAGTGTCATTTTTGTCCCCCCAACAAGTTGTCCTGTGGCAAGTTGGCCACGGCAATTCAGCCGCGGCAAATTGTCCTAGACCCAACTATGTATGCAAGCTGTATGAAATCACCTAGGTCACGGGTAGGCAACCTTGGCTCTTTTATGACTCGTGGACTTCAACTCCCAGAATTCCTGAGCCAGCTGTGCTGAGGGGAAAGAGAGAGGTTTCCAAGCTGAGCCATGCTGGCTCAGGAATTCTGGGAGTTGAAGTCCACGAGTCATAAAGCGACCTAGGCCTAGACCAGGGGTAGGCAACCTTGGCTCTTTTATGACTCGTGGACTTCAACTCCCAGAATTCCTGAGCCAGCCATGCTGAGGGGAAAGGGAGAGGTTTCCAAGCTGGGCCATGCTGGCTCAGGAATTCTGGGAGTTGAAGTCCACGAGTCATAAAAGAGCCTAAGTTGCCTTCCCCTGACCTAGGGCAATGGTAGGAGTGGGCCAATTATTCCCAGCTATGAAAAGTTCCAGTTCATATATCTTCAAGTCAAATGGAGGTTAGGAATCAGTATCTGGCCAGAAAACAAGTTGGCTGAAGGACAGGCTTCCTTTTGTCCAAAGTTTCCAGATATCCTGCAGCTGGCAGACATTATATGGAAATTAATCCCACCCTTGGGCACTGTTCAGTTCACCACCCTGTTTCCCCTTCTTGGTTTTTTCTTCAACGTGACTTTGCCACTGTTCTTTTCAGGTGGAGAAGAGAGCAGATGCTTGGGTGGAGGAGGAAGCCTGGAGGATGGAGATATATATCTCTTTTGGCATCATGGCTCTGGGCTTGCTCTCGTTACTTGCCATAACCTCACTTCCGTCCATCTCGAACTCTCTTAACTGGAGGGAATTCAGCTTTGTTCAAGTAAGTGCTACAGTTCACGGGTTGTTCTCCAGAAAGAAAGACTGGTGGTGAAGGAGACCTTGTTCTTAATCCCATTCGATAGACGCATAAGGAATTTCATCACAATCCAGCCGTCTTGCTAACCATGGGTGAATATAACTTCTGTGGCAGCATCTCTGGACTGGAGAACCAACATGCTGATGATCCCCCCATAAATAGGGAGCAGAATGCCTTTGGCTCCAAATCACCATCCTGTGGCTTTTACATGGGATCTCCTACCTGCACGAAAATTGCATAGCATTGCATTAAACCAGTGGTTCTCAACCTGTGGGTCGGGACCCCATTTGGGGTCGATCGACCATTTCATGGGGGTCGCCAAGCAAGGCTGTCCGCCATTTTTTTGTCCGCCATTTTTTTCCCCTTTTCCGGCGGGTGCCTTACCTCCCTTGGGCTGGGCCAGCTGGTGGTCGGCCTGCTCCGTCTCTGCCGCTTGCCAGCTACGCCTCGGCNGTTTAGTCCTCGACTTATGACCAGTTTAGTCCTCGACTTACGACCGGTTGGGGTCGCGGCATTAAAAAGGTTGAGAACCACTGCATTAAACAGCCTTAGATAAGTTAAGCTTCACCACGGGCTCTGAACAAGATAGAAAGTAGAGTCCAGAAACTCAAATTATTACTTGATGTGGATGATTGACCATTCAGATGTTGTCCAATTCAAGGCAGCATATGTACATAGATAATGTTCTCACCTCCTATTTTCTCTACAACAGTGATGGCGAACCTTTTGGAGACCGAGTGCCCAAACTGCAACCCAAAACCCACTTATTTATCGCAAAGTGCCAGGGCTGCATCAGCATTATGGTGCCCACAGGGGGGGTGGGGGGCGTGGCCCACTGGGTGGGCATGGCTGAAGTTGTCACGGCAGACTGGGTGAGCGTGGCCGGGGCCAGTCCCTTGCCATCTCCGGGGCATCTCCGGGGGGCCAACACCACTTGCTCACTTCCTGCCCTGTCGCTTCCAAACGCCACGTGCTCACTATTCTGGTGAGCTCTGCTGGGGCAACGGCGCGCGTGCCCACAGAGGGGGCTCTGAGTGCCACCTCTGGCACGCGTGCCATAGATTCGCCACCATTGCTCTACAACAACAAAGACCCTGTGAGGTGGGTTGGGCTTTTTTTGCCTAAGTGGAGATTAAATTAAGACCAAAAGCCCTTGGATCCTTAAGACATTCAGTCACTGGGAGGACAGGGTTGGTGGCTATAAGAAAGCATGTCCTTTCTCAACAGAGCCCCATAATAATAACAGTTTTACATCTTTAAAGACCCTTTTGGCAACGAGGGTGACTATTTCAGTGATGGCAAAGTCGCACAAAATGTACAAGTGTGTACCAAGAAGTTCCTATAGTGCAGGGTTTTTCAACCAGTGGTACGGTTGAAAATGTGGTACATTGGCACCTGGCAGGTGGTATGTGACCATCCTAGAAAAGTGGTAATGGGGGAGGGGAATGAGCTGAACTGGTGGCAGCACCACACAAGCCTGAGCAACAGATGGCTGGCGCGGAAGCATCAGGATCAGCGCTTCTTCGGTACTGTCAGTGCTCAGTGGAAGCACCAAGATCAGCGCCAGGCTCCAGCTGGAGCTCGGCGCTGATCATGGCGCTTCTGAGCCCAGAAGACGCTCCGATTAGCTGGAATGTTGCAGCATCTCCAGGGTCTTGTGATTTACATTCAGATGCTTGGCAACTGATTCATATTTATGACGGTCACAGTGTCCCAGGGTCATGTGAAGTGACCAAAACCTGCTGCAACCACCCAGCAGACGGGGGGAATAAAAACCAAACATCCCCCACCCCACCCTCGCTGCCAATCCTCAACAGAAATGCTCACAACAATGAAAACCTCGGATAGGAGGAAAAGCACCGCCGGGCAGGCAGGCAGGTGTCTTGCTCGGCTGTGGCTTGGAGGGCACTTTTTTCAGTGCTGTTGTAACTTCGAATAATCACTAAGTGAACTGTTGTAAGTCGAGGACTACCTGCACTTGATGACCAAAAAAAAAAAAAAGTGATAAAGTTTTTGACACCTTGCTAGGCGACTGGTGGTACTCGGATGTTGCCATATCCTAAAAGTGGTACAATGGGTGAAAAGGTTGAAAAGCCCTGTTGTAGTGTACCAAGAAGATTTCCTGTAGGAAATTTGACAAGTTCCATTAGTTTCAAGAGAGACAATGGTTCACTACAACCGTCAACTGACATACAGCGGGCAGCTTCAGGTGAAGAGGTTGCAGGCATTCCACAGGGAAGGAAACAAGAGAAAGGGATACTGGTGATTGAAACTGGTTGGTTCTAAGAAGAGAGGATATTTCGCTACACAGAGCTGTCTCATTGTCAGAAGAGATCCTAGCAAGAAAGTGTTCCACTTTAATGACAGACAGATTTAGCTTCCATGAGAGAAAAACCAGAGCGCTGCAAAAAAAAATCAAAAAAAAAAAATCACCCGGAATATAAATAGATTTTTCTAGTTCTGAAACAAATCCTAATTTTCTAGCAAAATCAAACAACGTCTCCGCTTGCTCACCAATTACCTCTGTACATCCACTTAGGTTAAGTCTTTCTGTTTCCTGCTCTGACATGGCTTTCTGGGCTCTTGTTCTGATTACAGCACTCCTTTAATAAGCCAGAAAGGCAAAATCCTTTCAAGGTCAATGCTAATGACTCTCTCTGACAGGCAAGGAATCTTTCTGCCAAACAGCCTTGTGCGCTTTCAGAGATGGCTGGGGGGGTACCATTGTGTGTAACAAGATAATGTGAAATGCATAAAAGACTAGCGGAAAATACCGTGATCTTTCCAGGAAGGATGCTTCTTGAACTAAAGCCCTGGTTTTGTTCTAATTATGATTTGCTGGATACAGTAAGTCACAGTGACTAGATTCAACCATAATACTCAGGCAGAAGCAAAGGGGAAATCCATACATACATGGATTTGCTTAAATTTATCAATATAAATAATAGAGAGGGACCCATGTCCCCCTCCAGTAAAGATTGGTCCTTTAGAATTTTTTCCATTGGCTGAGGTTTTGCTAAAAGATTACGACATCACACACAAAGGGCTCCAAAGTTATTGACCCATTCGAGTATTTGATTAAAAGTATAGGTTGGTGATCCCTTGGGTGATACAGGCAATCATGCCGGGTGCCGAGTAAGAAATTGGCACCGAAATACATAGGCCCGTTCCGGGTTGCACAGGTGATTAACCCAGTGGCTGTGCGTTTACACCTGCCTCGGTGGTTAGGCAAGATCCACCCAGTATTCCACAGTAGCCTGCTGAAGCCAGTGGGGGAGGTCTCCCGTGACCGTACGCCCAAAGCCCCAGGGCCCGTTAGACAAGACCATTATGAAGTCCAGTCTTTCGTTCCTGCTTGTTGGCTTGTTTTTCGGAGCACCAAAAAGGACGACGTTGACAGTTGGGTTAGGTCTGAAGGAGGTTTAGATCAGGGCTTTTCAACCTTTTCACCCATTGTACCACTTTTAGGATATGGCAATATCCGAGTACCACCAGTCACCTAGCAAGGTGTCAAAAACTTGATGACCAAAAAAAAAAAAAAAAGGAAAAAAGTGATGAAGTACAGGTAGTCCTTGACTTACAACAGTTCGCTTAGTGACTGTTCGAAGTTACAATGGCACTGAAAAAAATGCCCCCCAAGCCACAGCCGAGCAAGACACCAGCCTGCCTGCCCGTCGGCGCTCTTCCTCCTGTCCGAGGTTTCCATTGTTGTGAGCATTTCTGTTGAGGGTTGGCAGCGGGAGTGGGATGGGGGGTGTTTGGTTTTTATTCCCCCCGTCTGCTGGGTGGTTGCAGCAGGTTTTGGTCACTTCACGTGACCCTGGGACACTGTGACCATCATAAATATGAATCAGTTGCCAAGCCTCTGAATGTA
>NW_015389391.1:39919-58367 GCF_001527695.2 Protobothrops mucrosquamatus
TTTTTTTAGTCTACCCTTGGCTTCGTTGCTCTGGTGATCAGCACGCTCCACACCTTGACCTATGGCTGGACAAGAGCCTTTGATGAAAACCAGTACAAGTTTTACCTGCCTCCCACTTTCACCCTCACTCTCCTGGTACCATGCACCATAATCCTAGCTAAGCTCTTTTTCAACCTTCCTTGTATGAGCCAAAAACTGCAGCGCATCAGGAGTGGGTGGGAGCGGAGCAGGTATGTCAAATTCACGTTGCAGAGAGCATCTGGGGAATTTTCCAGTGGAGAAAGCAGCAGCACTGTGTGATGCTGGACCTCTGTTTCCATTACAATTGTGAAGAAGCATTCTGATTCTGTTTTTATTGTGTGCGTGGTTTTTTTTTTAAAGCCTATTTGGGATCATTAAACAGTGGGCGATATCTTGTTCCAGGAGAAAGTTATCAAATAGAGTAAGCTTACGCATTGAGAATACACTGATAATTTCCTAGGTTATAAAAAGGTTGCCTTAAAACATCGGTGCAGAATTTTCAGTTCTACCATTGAAACATACATAAGGGAAACAAGCATTCTGCTCTTTCAACACAAATGGAACACTAGAACTATTTTGTTTCTCTCTGATGGCAGTCTTTTTTTTTTCTTCATGTGGCTGCAATCAAACACACACTCATGAATAACATTTGGACTTATTTCTGAGCAGGAATTACTTTAGCTGCTTCTACAGGACATTTAGTATGCTAATGTTGTTCACTGATAAGATTAGCTCAGGAGATTCTCTAGCAAACGAAAGATGTTTAAATTCTGTGAAACTGACTTTTCAGCTATATCCAACCCTTTATCAATCAAACAGTGAGAACTGATTCTCACAAATAACAAACATCTAGAGCTGAAGAAGCTTCTTGGATGAGAAGCGAAATGTCTTCAAAGAAAAGCAAAGTCCAGTTGCCTCTTGAAAAAGCACGTTTGGGACACCCACGACCTGGATGTCTGAGACTCTCTATAGACAAACATCTAGTTATTAAAGAAAATACTTTAATTCACAGGAGAAGGGGGATCAACTGTACTGCCCAGAAGTTAGTCAATGGAGGTTGGGGAGCGTTATTTTAAATACCTTGCTGCTACTTATGTAGCAACTGTGCTTTAATTCCTTCCACTTGTTCCAAAACTTTTCAGTATAATGTTATTTCTATATACAACATGGCAGGGGGCAAAGAAGCTTTGGGGCTGCAATATCAGCTGTTATGGAGACAGAATTAAATATTTTATATATCTACACATAACTGCAGCATATTAGACACATTTCTCTTACATGGACAAATTCACACGTAGGTTATTTGATTCTTCTGAGTGAATGCAACTGTAAGTATACCATAGATTCAGGCTGGTATCCAGCCTGTAATCTGAAGACCAGGTGTGCTCCCTTGGTGTGGTTATAGGGAGAGAGGGAGGAAAGGAAGGAAGGAAGTTACTTCCATCTCTTTCAAAATCTTGGGAGATCACCAGGTCTCCTAAAATGTTGGCATCCTTGCGTAGAACCTAATGAGCTTTAAAATATAATCTCATGGTAATCTGAGATTGGATCTGTTCTTGTGCAAAAAAACCCCACAAAAACAAGTTGTTGTTCACAGATTACATTACTGTACACTCACTGCATTACAATGGCCTTGAAAAGCATTTAATGACATAGTGAATCCAGATAGATAAGCATTTTGGAACTGCTGCTCTAGATCAGCAGCCTTTTAGCACTTCAATCAGTTAGGTAAAATAAACTTGGGATTCCTTTTACACTTGGTATTAGCAAAAGCTGGTCTTCCGTTCTAAAGAGCTGGCCCTCAGGTGGGCAGTCATCTGCTGTTAGACGTATTGTAGTTACGCCATTCTGAATATTTTGTCCTGCGTCTTTACCCACTAGCTCTGTCATTCTCTTGTTTCCTCATTGTCTCAAGGCGTGGGGTAGCATAGAACAGTGGTTCTCAACCTTTTTAATGCCGCGACCCCAACTGATCGTAAGTCGAGGACTAAACCGGTCGTAAGTCGAGGACTAAACCGGTCGTAAGTCGAGGACTACCCAACCGGTCGTAAATCGAGGACTTTCCCTGCCCGGGAGCGCCACACATGCGTGGTTCCACCCCCTGCGCCGGCCGAGGCGTAGCTGGCAAGCGGCAGAGACGGAGCAGGCTGACCACCAGCTGGCCCAGCCCAAGGGACGTAAGGCACCCGCCGGAAAAGGGAAAAAAATGGCGGACAAAAAAAATGGCGGACAGCCTTGCTTGGCGACCCCCATGAAATGGTCGATCGACCCCAAATGGGGTCCCGACCCACAGGTTGAGAACCACTGACATAGAAGGAAGGGCTTGCTTTTCCTGAATAATTTGAGTAAACTGCTTAGAACGGGTCCCCAACCTCCATGGCTAGTTAGGAACCGGGATGCGCTGCTGGAGGTGCACGGAAGGCACGTCTTCCACCTCCAACCATGCGGCAAGTCTGCAGGAGTCGGTGCTGGGGCGGGAGAGTGGCGGTCCAGAAGCTGTCTTACCCAGTGCAAAGGTCCTCCGGGCACGTGAGCTTCCTCCTCTTCCCCTCCCGGCAGCACAGCTGGGCTGCGCTCTCTTCATGCAGCTCTCCAAGTTTGCAAGACAAGCACGAATGCAACCGGGGGTTCCCCCAAAGCTTTGTTAGAGGGAGACTCCCCCCAAGGTATGTGTATGTGTCTTTTCCTCAGGGTGCAAATAGGAGCAGGGAGAAGCTACCTTTTACCTTAAGCACTGCGTCTCCAAGGGAATCCCTCTCTCGTTTGCATCTTGTCTTAAGAGTGCTGGGCTCCATTGCGCTTCAGCTGGAGTTTTTTTTTTCCTTTTGTTTTGATGCTCCAGGACGCCTTGTGTTTTGGCAACATCCTGCCTGCTTTTCGTGACGCGCACACGTGTTTAAAAGGCTTTCACTACTTGGAAACCGAGCCTTTGCAATCTGAGGCAGCTGCATATTTTGGGTTTCTTTGCAAGGAGGCTTTGTGCTACGCCGAGTTGGTTTGGTCTCTCTTGTTTGTTTTTTAAGGTTTTCTCAGCACTTCTTCCTGCTACCTCTTCCTCCTCCTCCTCCTCCTCCTCTTCCCCCTCCTGGCACTCCAACCAGGCTCACACTCCTTTCTTCGTACAGCTCTCCAAGTTCGCAAGCCAAGCAGGCTCCTACCCGGCTTGCAGTGGGGGAGGGTGAGGGAGAAGCTACGTTTTCCTTTAAAGTTAAAGTTCCCTTAGCAGGGGTCCTCAACCTTGGCAACTTTAAGACTTGTGGACTTCAACTAGCTGGCTGAGGAATTCTGGGAGTTGAAGTCCACAAGTCTTAAAGTTGCCAAGGTTGAGGACCCCTGCTAAAGCCTCCAAGAGAATCTCCCTCTCTCATTTGCACCTTTTCCAAGATTGCTGGCCTTGTTGAGCAGAGTTGAGCTGGTTTGCTCTCTAATTTTCTCAGCACTTTCCTCAACAACGTGCTGGGTTTTTGGTTTGTTTTGCTGGAAGGCTGAGTTAGGATTGTCTCTTCCTTCCCTTCTAATCTCGAAGAGAAACACTATACCAGTGATGGCGAACCTTTTAGAGACTGGGTGCCCAAACTGCAACCCAAAACCCACTTATGCATTGTCGGGTGCCGGGTGGGTGTGGCCCATTGGGTGGGAGTGGCCCATTGGGTGGGAGTGGCCCATTGGGTGGGCGTGGCTGCGGTGGTAACGGCAGACTGGGTGGGACTAAAAAGTTCAATCAATCAATTCCAACTTTGCAAGATTGTTTTTTCCCCGCGAGAAGTTGAAATTGACTGATTGATTGAACCTTTTTTTTTTTTGCACACGGCGGCGGAGGCCTAAAGCGAAAAGGTTTTATAAAATCCAGCTGAAGGCCTAGGACTGGGGCGATGGCGCGTGTGCCCACAGAAAGGGCTCTGAGTGCCGCCTCTGGCACCCGTGCCATAGGTTCGCCACCACTGCACTATACTGAACCATTGAACAGTGCAGACGGCGGTCATTCACACCTCTTTCTGCTCCCCCTCTCTTTGGGGGTTTCTTCTGGAGCAGAAGCAGAGCGACTCTTTCAGTGAAGGTTTCCGTCTTGTGTTCTGATTTTCTTCCAGAGCAGAACAATAAAGCCTCTTCCTGTGAAAGTTTTTTTCCATGCCTTTATTCTGATTCGCCCTCCCCACACACACACACACACACCCAGAAAAAGAAATCCTCTTCCAGTGAAATTTTCCCTGTGTGTTTATTCTGATTTTCCTCTGGAGCAAAATCATCTGGTGGCAGGCCTTGAGTCAGAATCCCACACTTATGTTTAGTCTGTGCGTGGCCTGACCATTATTTCATTTACCACTTCTGTCTGTGCCTCTTTTCTGAACTGCACACTTGTCTCAGTCACAGTTTTGGTAAGCCCACACGTTAAACCTAGCCAAAATGAGTAAAAAAAACAAACTTCACTGGAGAGCTTCTTTGAAAAGGGGGAAAGACCCAGTGACGAGACAGCAGAAGACTCTAAGACTGCCAATAAAAGGAAATCTACATTTAAAAGAAAATACCAAGAGTCTTACTTAAATTACAGGTTCCTTGCAACAGGTGATTCACGTACTCCAAGCCCGCTTTGTATAATATGTGGTGGCCGGCTATCCAATGAAGCCATGAAACCTTCAAAAGTACTTCACCACATGGAGACCAAGCACCCTATATTTAAAAGACAAGCCTTTGGAGCTTTTCAAAAGAAAAAAAAATGTGAACGTGAAGAACAGAAGCAATTATTGCAAGGCCACCACTTCAGCAAATGTGTCTGCAACAGAGCATCATTCTTCGTGGCTAATCGCATTGCTGAAGCTAAGAAGCCTTTTACTATTGGTGAAGAGTTGATTCTGCCTGCTGTTAAGGACGTTTGTCGTGAAAATTTAGCAGAGGTTGCAGTTCGAAAGGTGGCACGTGTTCCTCTTTCAGCTAGCCCAGGGGTAGGCAACCTTGGCTCTTTTATGACTCATGGACTACAACTCCCAGAATTTCTGAGCCAGCATAGCTTGGAAACCTCTCCCTTTCCCCTCAGCATGGCTGGCTCAGGAATTCTGGGAGTTGAAGTCCACGAGTCATAAAAGAGCCAAGGTTGCCTACCCCTGGGCTAGCACCGTAACTAGACAAATTGATGAAATAGCAGAGAATATTGAGGCACAATTGTTAGAGAGGATTACTAAGTCACCACGGTACACAATCCAGGTTGATGAGCCTACTGATGCTGACAACAAGGCAACAATGCTTGTTTTTTTGTGCGATATATTTTTCAGGAGGATGTGCATGAGGATACGTGATGTGCACTTTTGTTGCCAACCAACACCACAGCTGCAGAACTATTTAAGTCTTTGAATGATTGATTACATATTAAGAAAACTGAATAGGTAATTTTGTGTTGGTATATGCACAGATGGAGCAGCTGCCATGAGTGGACGGCTTTCTGGTTTCACTACTTGGGTCAAGGAGATGGTTTCTGAATGTGAGTCTACACACTGTGTAATCCATAGGGGAATGCTGGCTAGCCGAAAAATGTCATCTGAACTTAACAATGTTTTGCAGATTGATCAACTACATTAAAGCAAACGCCCTTAACTCACATCTGTTCATGCACATCAATCTTCTCTTACACACAGAAGTGAGATGGCTTTCTAGAGGTACATCACTGGCAAGAGCTTTTGAGTTAAGAGAGCCACTCCGGAGATTTCTTTTAGAAAAACAGTCACCATTGGCAGCATATTTTAGTGACCCAGAATGGGTCACAAAACTTGCTTATTTGTGTGATATATTCAACCTGCTCAACGAACTCAATCTGTCACTTCGGGGGCGAACAACATCTGTGTCCAAGTCAGCAGATAAAGTGGCTACTTTCAAAGCCAAACTGGAATTATGGGGGCAACGAGTGAACATTGGGATTTTTGACATGTTTCAAACATTAGCAGAGATTTTGAAAGAGACTGAGCCAGGACCTACTTTTTCCCAGCTGGTGCATGATCACCTATCTCAGCTTTCAAAAGAGTTTGGGTATTACTTCCCAAACCACAAAAGACCCTCAAATTGGGAAAGAATAGATCCACAACCCATTTGTGAATAAGCCAGGTGAATCAACTTTGTCTGGGTTAGAAGAAGATCAACTGATTGAGATTGCAAATGATGGTGACCTTAAAAGCACATTTGAGAAAACTTTAAATCTCCATACATTCTGGATTAAAGTCAAGACAGAATATTCTGAGATTGCCACAAAAGCCTGCACTGAAAAGCCTGCTTCCATTTCCAACATCCTATCTTTGTGAAGCAGGATTTTCTGCAGTGACATCAACCAAAACAAAATTACAGAGTAGATTGGACATAAGCAACACACTTTGGGTGTCATTGTCTCCCATCACCCCCAGGTGGGACGTTCTGGTTGCAGGAAAACAAGCTCAGGGCTCCCATTGATTCTGCATTACGGTGAGATGTATAATTATTTCATTATATATTACAATGTAATAATAACAGAAATAAAGTGCATTATTTATTTGTGCATTATTTATTTATTTATTTAGAAAGTTTCAATAAATGTAATGCACTTAATCATTCTGACCCACCACCCACCCACCCTCGGTCCATGGAAAAATTGTTTTCCTTGAAACCAGTCCCTGGGGCCAGAAAGGTTGGGGACCTCTGGCTTAGAACAATGCTTGAGTGATTGTTGCAATTATGCAATTGCCGCATAATCCAAGGAAAAGTCACAGGTGCTTTTTACAGGAAGGTTCTGTGTACTCCAAAGCATCTTTTTTAGTATGAATTGAACCTAACGAAGGGCCAACTACAAAAAAAATTGCCAAATCTTTCGATTCTGAAAGTGGGCAAAGATCCAATGAAGAACCTGGCTGTACCGTAGACACATCTGAAGCAGGACTTGCTTGTTCCGGATTTTGAAGTCAGGAACAGAGTCCCACCGACAAGCTACATGGCTTGGGTCACACACATCACTAAAGTAAGAAAATATATATAATATTTGGCTTAGTTTCATATAACCAAGGCCACTCTAGTTTGTTCAACAAACATGGTAAAAATGCTGGTTTAATAGGTGCATAGGCTATTGAGATTTAGGTGAGTTCACAGAAGCCTAATTACCGGTATCTGCTGGACCAGCAAACCCTTGTAGGGTGGTATTTGATTTATGGAGTCTGTCCAGCATAAGAGAGATATAAGTGCTATTGCTATTGCTATACAAGGTTGGAACACATACACATAGGATTCCATACATTACCAGACGAATTTCTGCTGAAGTTGGCACAGCTTAAACAGACTATAAAGTTATGCAGCAAAGATTTTCAGGTAACCTTGCATAAATTGGTCGTGAGCCATCGTTCCCATGGAAGCTGGCAACAAGAAATGTAATTTAAGAAATTATTTCACAAGCTTGGCATGGATCTTGACTGTAAATAACTGCAAAGTAGCAACAAGAATTGGTTGCATAACATTTATCTATTATTTCAATCTGGTTCTTGTCTGCCTGCATCTGGGATGCTAGAAGCGACTTACATTTGGACTGTGACATTTTGAGTTTCTAAAAAAAAAAAGTGCCACAGTAGCTAAGCCAATTTTAGATATCCTTTGAGGAGTTTTCTCACAGATAGAAACTGAGGAATAGTATGAAGGTTGTACCTATGTACTAGGGCTCTGCAGAAGTTCCAGAAATGATGCTTTGTAGCCTGCAGAAGTCCAGTATGTGCCAAACGTGCTGTACAGAGATAGTGGGTAGGAGCTTCCAAGCCAGCCATGCGGTCCCTCCAAATGACACGGCTGCTTTAAAAAATTACAAAGAGGTGTTTCATATACGCTCTCACCTATTTCAAAGGCTTTACCCAATCGTCCTGTGCATTTTTGGGGAGCTGGATGTCCCCTCCCAAACGTAAGGATTTTAATTCCCAGAATTCTCTAGCTGGCAGGGCCATTGCTGAAAGAGCACTTGGATTGATTAATACAGCCTAAAATCATTACTAAGAAAACAGTGCAAGGATTGATCACTTTGACCCTGCATCCAGCCTAGCAGATGTCTGTTTCTATCAAATAGTGCAAGAATCCTTGTTAAACAGCCAAGGCAGGGCAGGGCAGGCCTCTTGCATACAGTGTATATAAGATATACAATCTTGGCAAATACAATTTAATAGATCATTTGTCTATATTATCCAAAGATGCCCATACAGTTATTACATTAGTAGTTGGCTGCTGCCAAGAACTTCACGTGTAAATGTTGCACAGTATCAGAATTGCTTTTGTTTTTGTGAAACATTCATTTTCTGCATGAAGCATTTTAAAAGTGATTTTGATTTTGTTAAAGAAACCAGCCATGTTTTGTCTCTCTCTGGTCACAATAGGAAACACAGCCTCTTTGTAAATAGTTTCTGCATTTTTAACCAATCAATATTGGGACAGAAAAGTTTGTGTAATGCTCGCTTGAAGATTATTTTTATATCTATAGTCTGTATGGATATCTGCCGCAAAACTGAAAAATGGAAACATACTGCCTATAATATCAATGTTTTTCTGCACTGCCTAATTTGTGCCTTGGGAATTGTAAAGTTACCATCCTGCTTTACAGTGGACATTTTATTACTCCTGTTATCATACTGTAAAAGAAATATAATCAGGATATATCTGTGAACTGATGCAAAGGACTTGCTCTCTCTTTTTTCTTATTTGCAGTAAAAGACTATTTCTAGACCTCCTTTTTGTTTTATCCTAGATTTTCAAACTTAGGGAAAGAGCACTGAGGGTATCTCAGAAGTCGCAAAGTTCCAGAGAAAATTTGGAATTTGAACTTTTTGCTGGAGTAGGTTGAAAATTCCTGCTTAAGGCAGGAAGGGACTTAAAAAAGAACAATGGACTGAATGTTTCTGCCAGGGGATTCTCCTTGATCCATATAGTACTTTTGAGGACCAGAGCAGTTTGCATTGCCCCACTTTAATGACCACTTAGGAAAGACTCATTCTTCAATATTTACTTCAAAAAAAATAATATAAATAACTGAACCAGTAGGGGAAAATGGCAGAGGGTCATATTCAAGATTCATCATTTTAATTTTTAACAATTACCTCAGAAGAACCCAAAACATCAAAGACTCCCTCCTGGTTAGAGGACACTGGATTTTAATGAACTTATTTTGCAGCTGTTTTTTTTTTTATGAGTTTGTTTCAATTCAGGCAGCAAAGCTTAACCTCTGCAGGTAAAGCTTGTAACAGGTAGTCCTTGACTTATGACCGCAATTGAGCCCAAAATTTCTGATGCTAAGTGGGACCTTTGTTAAATGAGTTTACACTTAACGGTCGTAAGTGTGAAAAATGGTCGTAAGTCACTTCTTTCAGTGCCGTTGTAACTTTGAATGGTCCCTAAATGAACTATTGTTAAGTTGAGGACTACCTGTAACATTCCCAAGGTATCTGGACTGGAATTTCAGCAATTCCGCTTGTTTCCACTAAGCTCAATTTCTTCTTTAAAGCAGTACATCAAGCCACAGCATTAATTTGAAATGGGATTTCAGGGATTATATTTTTGGTCCAGCATCAAGACAACTCCCACCAACAATTCTATTGGGCCAATTCAAAGAATTGTAGATGTTCTGAATCCTTTGAGCATCGAGTACCCTCATGAGGTATTTTATACATTTATACACACAAGTTAAAGGTTTACACTGACCGCATTTATTCAAAAGCAGCACTTCAATTAATTTTGCAATAAAATCAAATCAGTGACGTGGAAGCTAATTTTTTCCCCCAAAAAAATAATGGTACCAGGGCATGCTCTCCAGAAAATGTGCAGATTAAGGCTTAAATATTTTTAAAGATGACATGGTAATATAGTAGCAAAGAAACATGACTATTTAAATGTATGAAATCAAGTTCACAACAGATCGTCATGTAAAGACAACTGTGCCACATAATATTCACAGGTTTACATTCGTTTTTGTATTAGTAGCAATTCAGGATTACATAAATTTTAAAAAAACCTACACCATATATTTTTCTCAGCAGCTTTGACACTCACTATATACATCTTTTCCCCACTCCAACATGAAAGAAAAGCTGTGCTGACACCTTGTGGTTTTTGCTGAAGACAAATCCATTACAGAATTTAGTTCTAGCGTTTGCGTAAACTGCACTGCTACTTCAAGTTAGTATGTTTCTTGTAGAAAAGCCTGTTGTCCCTAAACCAGGTGCTTGGTAATAACCGAATGACTCCAAGGAGATGCAGAATACTTGAGAACATCAGTCCTGCAAACTAAAATAACTCGCTTGCATCGTCTTCCATTTAACTACAAACTTCAAATCTATCCAATTAAATTTAACTAAATTTGACTGTGTTGATCCCATATCATGTGAAATCAAAGATAAGGGAATATCTTCTTTTATGAAGATATTCATTGGTAGCCTCACATTGCAACAAATAAGGACATAATGTTCAATTTCACAGCTATTAAGATTGTTGGCCCTGCAGGTACAAAAATAGCCAGGAAAATGATTGAAGCCTGGAAAATGGGCCCCTTGTCAGTCGAAAGGAGTGCTGATTTACCACCAGTTTATGAAATACTTAGGAGCCAAGGACTTGGCAGCACAAGGAAACAACAGCTGATCACAGGCCATCAACACCAATCAATCAATAGGAAGGTACCACATAAATGCGAAGCATAGAGTAGCCCAAATCACATATTCCAGTAGAGAGAAGTTCCCTGAAGATGAGCTCCAGCACAAGTCCAAAAGCTCAAAACACTCGATCTCTGTTCCCAGTAACCGACCCAGATTGAATCTTGCAATATCTTATTTTGTGTAAAAATGGAAAAAAAACAAAAACCTCAGACATCTAAAGGGAGTGGGTGAATTTTTCCTCCAAGCACTTCCTATAAGGCCAGTACTAAAAATGGTGGGCACCCTTCCAGTATTTTTTGTCCCATTTCTTAGCATATTTTCAATACTAGCTACAACTTCATACCAAATTGAAAGCTTCGATCACTGAATCCATTATATACTTAGCCCAGCATAGTTAGGCTGCAAAAATCCTTACTAGATGGCAGAAAAGATTTAGAAATTTCTATATAGCTCTACTGGGGTGGGCTGGATTTTTGCTGTCAGATCTGGAAAGCCAAACTATATTTTCAAACTATCTTGATTATTTTTCTTCTTACAGCTAATTGGATTCTTTGGGGCATTATTCCTCTGATAGCTAATTAATTTAATTTTGGCACTCATTCTAGAAACCAGCAACTTAGTTTTCATCCTGAAGCCAAAGATTAACTAAATATTCCGTTTTCCCTAGAGGGAAAACGTTATTTCCCATGTGACAAAGGCACCTTTTTCTATATCCAAAAACCGCTTAAATCCTATAATATAATAATGCAAAACCAGACATTTTGCTAGGGAGAAGTTCACATACAAAAGGCTTCTTTCTCTTCCAAATAACTGCTAAATCCCAAACATTCTTGACCTGTTGCCAGGTTCAGATGTATGTTTTGCACCAAAGACATCCCTCAGCTGAACACTTATCTTTGTTTTAAGTTCTTCTTTTAATCAAGCGGCCAAAACTAAGCAATTTTTGCATACAGAATTTTTAAAATCATAAAAGAAGTCATAATCTATCTCAAAAGGGGTATAAAATGGCTACTACATCAGTCTAAGCCAGCATACCTATGCTGGCTCAGGCATTCTGGGAGTTGAAGTCCACGAGTCATAAAAGAGCCAAGGTTGCCTACCCCTGGCCTAAGCCATAAAGTGGTTTGTTTCATTTTGACTTAGTAAAATTGCATGAAGCAGGCAATGTCAATGCTTGCTACCTTCCCCCCCGCCTCCAAAAGCTAATCTGACTGCATTTTTCTCCCTCTTCTCTTTATGTACAGGTACTCCTCCACTTACAACAGTTTGTTTAGTGACTGTTCAAAGTTACAACGGCACTGAAAAAAGAGACGTGTGATCATCTTTCACGCCACTGTGCAAAATGATTCTGTGATCAAAATTCAGAAGCTTGGCAACTGAATCATATTTATAAGGGTTGCAAGTGTCCCAGTCTCCCTTTTGTGACCTGAATTCGCTTAAATTCTGTTGTTACTAACTCAACAACTGCAGTGAATTCACTTAACAAACGTAGCAGGAAAGATCGTAAAATGGGCAAAACTCACTTAACGTATGTTTCACTTAGCAACAGAAATTTTAGGCTCAGTTGTCATAGGTTGAGGACTCCCTGTATATCAGGGGTGTCAAACTCTCAATGTCACGTGACGTGTTGCAACTTTTTTTGCCATTGCTGGTAATGGGGTGGGCACTGTTTGGCTATGATGCAGCCGGCCTGCAGACCGGCAGTTTGACACCTCTGCTGTATGTGCTAGAAGCAAAACTGGGCATTACAGGAGGATTACAAGATTGTCTCTTTCAAGTCAAACCCGAAATTGGAGACTTCGTGGCGATACCCGTGCAGCAGTACAGACCACTGTCTCCTTTCTGGAATGTTCCCCCTTGCTTCCCATCTAGCCTTCAGCCTTTATTCCTTAGAAATCTCTCACCAAGCACTACCCCTTACTAGGCTTCCAAGCCAAGTCGGTGTCAGCCAGGTGTTGCCATCTGTTGAGACCAATTAAAAAAGCGATTAAAAATACAGTAAACGCTACTTGGAGATTCATAATACAGAAACATCATTAACAAGACCATAATTTGCCCCACCGTTCAGCCCAGCAATATTAACACTTTCCTTTTGAGCTGATTCATTTCTAACATTTCACCACAACTAAACCATTAGGCAGAAAGTGAAGTGAGGCTACCCACCTTTCCAAAGGAAATCAACACACTAGAAGCACTATCTTTTCTCAAAGAAAGGAATTTTGTCCAGTCTGAACATAATCCAAACCGCTGTTATATCCTTACAAGAAGAACAGCAGAAAAGACAGCTGTTCATTCTTGAACATATTGGCACAGAACAGCTACGGCTCAGTTAATACGCAGATGCCTTCTGATATCAAACCTCATCAGCATGCTATCATAGCATATACCACAGGGACCATATCTCATAAATCACCATGGCCAACTCTTACCATTAGGAGCTACACTGAAGAAAGTTTTACCCAGTCAGAAATCAAAGGAAATGGGGAGAAGTTACTTGATTATTAGAAACTGTTAAGATGCCCACTCTGAAAATGAAACAAAATAAACAAAATAGCTATTTTTCTCCCTTCTACAGGTTTAGCACTTATATAAACACCACTTTGGCACCCTGCCTCAAAAACATTTATTAAAAAAAACAGCATAAACCCTGAAACAAGCCCAGCATAAAACATTCTTTCCCCCCCGCCCCCCATGTATCTGAAACACTTTTTTTTTGCACTTCCTTCATCTTGAAGAAAATGCTATGGAGAGACAAGGGAAGAAATGCAACAGACGCTAAACAAAAGCTGTAGTGTTGGTGATATTGCCCGGATTTTTTTATGCTTGGTTCTTTTCTGGAGCTGATACGTGCTCACTTTGGAATAAACGACCGTGCCAGTCTACATTCCAATTCTTATTTGCCAGCCATACAGGGAAGGTATCGACGTATGTTTATTATAAAACATCATAAAACATCATCACACATTTCGGGAAGTGAAATTAATCTTGTTGGAAAGCAATGTCACTGTTGGGAGTCTCCCCTTCTGCAATGGGTCCTGCATTTCTGTAAACAAAAGCCTCAATGCTTGTTAACAGACATTTTTTTTTAGGATTTCAGGATAAACCGTCTTATTAACAGCGAATATTTTTTTCTCTCTCAATTTTCTTGGTCTTCACCAGGTAGCCACAGGATTGGTTTTATATTTTCTGTAATCGTCCATGCAGAAAAATGCGAGCTCTGTTTCATTAGCTGAAATGAGAAAACGCACATATTTCACCCACTTGAGAACGACTATAGAGTTTTCCCATCATAAAAAAAATATAGTAATAATTAAGCTGTCATTTAAGACTGTTGTTGATTAACATCTTTTTACGACTGATCCCCAATAGCAAGAAGACATGGAAGGCTTGGTAGAAGGAACAGGGAAGCACACTTGGTTAAGAACAAAAGTCAAAACAAAGGCACTGAGATGGCATTCCACAAGCTGAAAAGCATCGCTTCTTCTCTTCCATTGTATTCTCATTTCAAAATTATAAGAAAATAGCTAAACCTGTATTTTAAAGTTCCTTGTTCTATTTAGTGAGAAGGGAGGGAGGTTCCCCCCTGAAATTAACCTGTAGCCGTAATAATTTAATACTTAGAGGATCAGTAGAATATTTCACAGGTCACTTTACATTCTCCCTCATGACCCATCAAATGTGAGACTGAAGCAGCTAATTTTTTTTCTTTCCCCCTCCTGCCAATGATTAATTCATGAGGCTTCAACAATATGCAAAGTGAAAGACACAAATTGGCTTCTCCGGCAATGCCTTCAAATGCTTCTAATTATTCACAGGGGATCTGGCAGAGCTCAAGGAACCACAGAGGTTCAGAGCAGGCACAGTTCTTCCCACCAGCAGGTCAAGGACTTCTTCTAAAACAGTAAGTCAGCAACATTACTAATTCAGAGCAGACTACATCGCTGATGGAAAGTCATCACAATCAGAAGACGTGGGAGCCTTTTGAAGTGCGAGAAGCCAACCAAGTTCGGCACTCTCGCTTTTTAAAATTAAGCCATAAGTTAATGAAGTCTGCCTGTGTGTTGTGAAGAAAGGAGCAGGGGCGGGGAGAGCTGTGACTGAATATTGACTAGGAAATCTGCAGAAAGAGAAAAGAAAGTCCTGGAGGAATCAAAACTGAAAGCAGACACTTTGTAATAGAACTTTTGGGTGAACTGCACCTGTTTTAAGCCTTGCTTATTACTGCTAATTACTGCCCCTAAAAGGTTATTCTGTTCTCACAATTTTTTTTCTCTCCAATGAGAGTCTGTTTACAAGGTCACATCTGGGTGTGTAGACCAGGGGTAGGCAACCTTGGCTCTTTTATGACTCGTGGACTTCAACTCCCAGAATTCCTGAGCCAGTCATAAAAGAGCCAAGGTTGCCTACCCCTGGTGTAGACCCCTGACGTCATCAGGAGCAAGCTTCAGATTTCCACCCTTGTTCTAAAACTACTACAAATGAACAGAAATGTTCCATACTTATTTAAATGCTAGATCTCCCCTTAAGACATGGTTATTCCAACTTGCAGGACTGGCCTAGGGGGAAATTTTTAATGGGGGTTTTAAAGTAATTTTTAACTACTAGACCAATTATTAATATTTGTTTTTAATTATGTTTTTAATTTGTAGTTTTTTGTGAATAGTATTTTATCTGGTTGTTAGCCGCCCTGAGTCCGCAAGGAGAAGGGCGGGATATAAATCAAATTAATAATAATAATAATAATACAATTTTCTGTGAAAAAGGGAGATAAAACATCAGTGCTTAGATGCTGCCCCCTTCTTTAGAGCAGTGTTCCTCCCAAGCTTAGGTTGGGTCCCATTCCGTTAGGTTGGTTTTCCAGAAAGGGATAAAAATCTGGATTTTCTGGAGAGCTGTGAAACATTGTTGTTTTTTATTATTGAATTTCCATACTACCCATCTCAACTAAGTGACTCTGTGCTTAATAGACTGGTGATGAGGGCAACCTTCCTGCTGTGCTGCTGTGGCAAGCACTGTTGCTTCCTTTTTCTAATGGTTATTATGATTTATTACTTTAATACATTATCATTATTCTTAGGGTTACAGTCCTGGTTGTTGTTATTCGAGTGAGATGAATTGAGCATTGTTGGGCATATAAACTCCAGATAATGGATAAAAATGAACCTGTCTGATGCTCATTCACTAAATATAAGAAAGTTGTGTTCCCTTTTTCTTACCTGCAAGCTAACTCTCTACCTTATAAAGAGAGGTGTTCAAGTCATTTCAAAATTATCTTATCTGAACAATACATTCTTTTCTGTTGTCAGTTTATTTGTTCGGATATTTTTTAGTACTTTTGGAGGGTTTTCATTACCACCCTTCCTTGGAGGCTTAAATGTTGAAAGAAAAGTTCCCATTGAACAAATGGCAGACAGGACAGCCTGTCCAATGATCAAATAACACTCCACTTTTCCTGTCTTCTCTTCACCATCACAAGCTGTATTTTCCCGAGGTCCTCCTGGATCAGATGTACTTTTATGGACCAAGAACTTCCATTAAATTAGGGATAGGTACAAAGAATTATTAGACAACCAAATCAAGAGATGAATTAAAAGAACAGGGAATAACTATTGATTGGTGGCTATATACACAGATAAAATCAAAATATAACAAAGATATGGAAGAGTATGGAATAAGTTGGACATCACAACAATTGAATAAAATATTGACAAACAAGGGAGAAATTTTTTTAACAAAAACCTATAAACTCTTATTAGAAATTGAATTGGAAGAAGAAATAGTAATGGGTCCAATGATAGCATGGGCCCGAAATATAGGCAGAAATATAGGATTAGATGAATGGGAAAGAATATGGAACAGAAATTACAAATTAACATTGTCAACTGCATACAAAGAAAATATAAAATGTTCTACAGATGGCATTTAGCACCGGCGAGATTGGCTAAAATATACAAAAATATGAACCCGGATTGTTGGAAATGTAAAAACAAAGAAGGAACATTTTACCACATGTGGTGGCAATGCCCCAAAGCAAAGACCTATTGGGAACAGACAAGGAGATGGTTACAGGAAATAACAAAGCAACAAATTGAACTCAAACCTGAAATATTTTTATTAGGCATAATCAACCCAAAAATGGAGAAACAACTTCAATACATCATTATACATATTATAACTGCAGCACGCATTGCATACGCGCAATGTTGGAAAAGAGAGAATATACCAACAAATGCAATGATTATACGTAAGATATTAGATTGTGCTGAGATGAACAAACTTACCTTAGAAATAAAGGACAACGAAGCTACAGAATTTTATGAGATATGGGATATGTATTACAATTGGTTAGAATTGAGGAATAAAAAAGTATGAGAAGTAATGTAAATAAATGTAAATAAATGTAAGAGATATAGGACATAGTATTGTTAAGAAAAAAGAAAAAATGTTTTGTGTATTTCGTTGTTTGTAAAGAGAAAAAGGAAAAAAAATTAAAAAATTAAAAAATTAGGGATAGGTAACTGACCATCACTGACACAAATGAGTCTGTCCAGAACCCTGTCTGTGGCCCCTAGGCTGCAGCTGAACTTTCAGGCATCTTGTTTGGGGGAGGAATGGTATGCTTGGGGATTATGGGGGGAGAATGGGAGGGGTCTGCAGGCATGTGTCTTAGGCCTTGCAATAATCCTCATTATTGTCTTAGGCACTGCAGTAATCCTCATCACTTTCCAGAAATAAATCACAGCAAAGAAAAACTTTCTAATCATTTCATGCTTGATGCTATACAAGTTTAAAGTTCCAGCCATCCAGAGTGTGGATGATTTACACAGCTCTTTCCCTACAGTTGGAACATACGACTAAGTCAAAGGTTTCTCTAGAAATATGGATTACAGTGAAAGCCACTAAAGCAAGGGGGTCCCCAAACCTGGCGACTTTAAGACTTGTGGACTTCAACTCCCAGAATTCCCCAGCACTCCCAGAATCCCCAGCCAACGTTTGTATACCAATCTATAAATCAACCTCTCCTATTTTCAGCCATTTCAATGAGACATTTCATTCAAAGCCCCCATTTTCTCTGATGTGGACAACTAATCATTTCCTAGTCCGTGCTATTATTGTTACTTTAAGTGTTTACATTTTACAAACCACCTAAACCGTGATTGAAATTAAGGTGGCCTACTAGTGTAATTAAATAAATAACAATGAACATGCTGTTTTAAGCAGAGTGCTATGTGTCCAGAGAACTTGATGAACTTAGAGATGCATAGTCCTCATTTAGCAACATCAATTGGCAACTCAGTTATTAAGTGAAACATCGTGATTTTACAATTTTACTTCAGCTTTCCTTTGCTTTACAGACTTATAATGGTCATAAATGGGAGCACTAGTCACAAAGTTACATTTTCATCAGTATCATAACTGCGAGCGGTCACTAAAAATGTTCTCCCTCTCAGTTATAACTTGTATTTTATTGTAATTTTAATGTGATTTTATTTGTTTGATTGTAAAATTTATTAGCCGCACATTTTACTACAAGACAACTCTGAATGGCTCTTTTATTCATATATTTATGGTTTCATTTTCATGCTGTAAGCTGTCCAGAGTTGCCTTGTGGTGAGATGGAGAAAAGAAAGAAAGAAAGAAAGAAAGAAAGAAAGAAAGAAAGAAAGAAAGAAAGAAAGAAAGAAAGAAAGAAAGAAAGAAAGAAAGAAAGAAAGAAAGAAAGAAAGAGGGAGAGAGAGAGAGAGGGAGAGAGAGAAAGAAAGAAAGAAAGAAAGAGGAAGGAAGGAAGGAAGGAAGGAAGGAAG
>NW_015389391.1:58625-62629 GCF_001527695.2 Protobothrops mucrosquamatus
TTCTGTTGTCAGTTTATTTGTTCGGATATTTTTTAGTACTTTTGGAGGGTTTTCATTACCACCCTTCCTTGGAGGCTTAAATGTTGAAAGAAAAGTTCCCATTGAACAAATGGCAGACAGGACAGCCTGTCCAATGATCAAATAACACTCCACTTTTCCTGTCTTCTCTTCACCATCACAAGCTGTATTTTCCCGAGGTTCTCCTGGATCAGATCTACTTTTATGGACCAAGAACTTCCATTAAATTAGGGATAGGTAACTGACCGTCACTGACACAAATGAGTCTGTCCAGAGCCCTGTCTGTGGCCCCTAGGCTGCAGCTGAACTTTCAGGCATCTTGTTTGGGGGAGGAATGGTATGCTTGGGGATTATGGGGGGAGAATGGGAGGGGTCTGCAGGCATGTGTCTTAGGCCTTGCAATAATCCTCATTATTGTCTTAGGCACTGCAGTAATCCTCATCACTTTCCAGAAATAAATCACAGCAAAGAAAAACTTTCTAATCATTTCATGCTTGATGCTACAAGTTTAAAGTTCCAGCCATCCAGAGTGTGGATGATTTAGACAGCTCTTTCCCTACAGTTGGAGCGTACGACTAAGTCAAAGGTTTCTCTAGAAATATGGATTACAGTGAAAAACATTAAAGCAAGGGGGTCTCCAAACTTGGCGACTTTAAGACTTGTGGACTTCAACTCCCAGAATTCCCCAGCACTCCCAGAATCCCCAGCCAACGATTGTATACCAATCTATAATCAACCTCTCCTATTTTCAGCCATTTCAATGAGAATTTCATTCAAAGCCCCCATTTTCTCTGATGTGGACAACTAATCATTTCCTATTCGGTGCTATTATTGTTACTTTAAGTGTTTACATTTTACAAACCACGTAAACCGTGATTGAAATTAAGGTAGCCTACTAGTGTAATTAAATAAATAACAATGAACATACTGTTTTAAGCAGAGTGCTATGTGTCCAGAGAACTTGATGAACTTAGAGATGCATAGTCCTCATTTAGCAACATCAATTGGCAACTCAGTTATTAAGTGAAACATCATGATTTTACAATTTTACTTCAGCTTTCCTTTGCTTTACAGACTTATAATGGTCATAAATGGGAGCACTAGTCACAAAGTTACATTTTCATCAGTATCATAACTGCGAACGGTCACTAAAAATGTTCTCCCTCCCATATATTCTTCTCCTCCTCCCCATCTTTAGTTATAACTTGTATTTTATTGTAATTTTAATGTGATTTTATTTGTTTGTTTATAAAAATTATTAGCTACACATTTTACTACAAGACAACACTGAATGGCTCTTTTATTCATATATTTATGGTTTCATTTTCATGCTGTAAGCTGTCCAGAGTTGCCTTGTGGTGAGATGGGGAAAGAAAGAAAGAAAGAAAGAAAGGAGGGAGGGAGGGAGGGAGGAAGGAAGGAAGGAAAGAAAGAGGGAGGAGAGAGAGAGAGAGAGAGAGAGAGAGAGAGAGAGAGAGAGAGAGAGAGAGAGAAAGAAAGAAAGAAAGAAAGAAAGAAAGAAAGAAAGAAAGAAAGAAAGAAAGAAAGAAAGAAAGAAAGAAAGACATGAGTCACTGAACAAGGATTACCTGCAATGCCAAATCAATATTTAACTGGCACCCAGCAGCCACCTGGTTTGGCCTACGCAATCCTCTTTCTTTACATTTCTTACGGCATAACATACCCCAGGGCACTCTGCTTCAAATATCTGGGTGATTTCAGCACTGTGCTTTATTAAACAGATGCCGCTCTCATGTCTCCTCGCTAGTTCCCCTTCTTAAATTTCCAACCAAACCATCCATTTAAATGTTACTGAAAAGATGAAGCAGATGTGGTTCTAATAACCAAACTGTCAATCATTTAAAATGACTCTCCATAGAGTTCTAGGCATACCTTTTTTTTTTTTTTTTAAAGCCTTCATTAGCATTCTGTAGGGAGAGACATGGTGCTCTCAAGCCCAATGATTTGAATGTACATTAAGCTGGCCTCCTCTCCCACTCCGGAATAATTACCGGTTTCTGCACCGAGCACCAGGAATAGTGTTTGCTTTTCAGCTGGCTATCCAAATACGGCAAGCACAATGAACCACTTCTTCTGTCAATTCAAATGAGCAACTTACCTACTCCGGTCGCTTTCAAGGTGCTGTCTTCCTCCAAAATGAGTCTGTCGTCATCCTCTAAACTCACAACAAGTTCATTGGTCTAGAAATGTGGGGAAAGGAAGGGTGGAATGAGAGAGTCGACATCGTCCAACATCAAGAAAAAAATAAGAACTATCTAGAAGGAAAGAAAGGAAACCAGGCCGCCAAAGAAAACCATCAAAGCTGGACACCATCAAAGCTGACACCAACCAGAGTAGAAAAACTCAAAGACGCAGTGCAAAATCGGAAGATGTGGAGAGACCCGGCCCATAAAATCACCAAGAGTCGCACACGACTGAATGGGCAACATCATCATCATCATCAGAGGGAAGTAAGGAAGCAAGGATAAAAACGTACCTTAGAGCCATGTGCTTGATGTATAATCTTCATTGTGTCTGAAAGAGATAATTTACTTTGAGACAGATTTGACCTTAAACGCTCATGGACACTTCCCAGATTTTGTGCATGCTTCCTTTGCTCTGCAGTAGTATTACCTTTATTCATTGAACTAGAATTAGGCACATGTCACAGTTTGAAATACAAAACCACTTCCTCCCGAAGTGATACTACTTGGGATAAATTTAGACCCGTAAAACAAGAAAGAAATCTCAATGAATCAATGGACCCCAAGTAAACATACAGAAGAAGATTGCAGCCAGTTATTTATTTCATTATAATTAGTTTGAACACCGGCTTTAGTACTGATTTCAAAGATTTTTAGGTTTAAATTATAAAATTATAAGCTGCTTACATTTGTCTTTTTCACTGAAGCAGCATAAAAGCACTATAAACGAATTAAATTAATCCAATCAGTATAAATGCATCCTGGCATAGGTTTTAACAATTAATTTGTTGCCAGCCTTAAAAATGTTATTAACTGCAACCTCTCTCTTAAAATGTTCTTAGATTATATACATCAAGAACTTATACCTGGCTCAGTTGTGGTCATAAGGACTAGCCGTGCCAGGCTTCAGATAAAAATCAAAACCGATACTTTTTTCGAGCTAACAGCTTTTACCATATTTATCTTCGGGCAATAAGCAAATGTTTCATAAGCAAACTTCTGTTTCTCTGACCTTGCTTTCTACCCCAGTCCCCGTTCTGCTCCCCAACTATTCAGAGTAGATCTAACAGGAGAAGAAATACATTCCCTTGACATCAGCCCAGTGGTGGGATTCAAATATGTGAACAACCGGTTCTCTGTGTGGATGCCGCTTCCGGAAGTCCATTCTGGGCCTGTGCAACAAAAAATTAGCTACCGGTTCTGCAGAATCCCACCACTGCATGAGCCCATTTGGGGAGTCCTTAACTCAGCATTACTTTCTGTTACCTTTGAAAATGCAAGATAGGTTCAATGTTTGCAAAAGAGGAAAGTACACACCATTTTCACAACAAAGAAAAGGCTAATCAAATCCTTGAGGGCTTTCCTCTGGCTTCCATCCCTTCTGCATCATTTTAAAATAAAATTATTCAGTGGAATGAGAAAACAACAGGACTGAATTATATCAACTATATTAATCAATATCTTGTGATTTCAAGTCATTATGAGATTGTGGTAGAAACTAGCATCTATTAAAAGACCACTTTGATTTTTTTTAACACTAATACGCAATCTATTCATTTAATAAAAACAAATTGAGAAATAATAACAAATTAAAACAAATAAAGAGATCATTCAACTTGAAACATACTAATTCCTATTCAAACTTTATTCTCTGTACTATGCAAGGGCTTTACTATAGAACTCTGCCATCTACTGTCTCTTAATCTCAATAGGCTGGTTATACAATATTGTTAATTCTTATTATTTTTGACAAAACAAATTCTAAGTCAGTTTAGTATATAT
>NW_015389392.1:0-2458 GCF_001527695.2 Protobothrops mucrosquamatus
CCTTCATTGGGCTGGTGTTTACTGTCTGAGCTAGTAGTTCCTTAATTAGGGTATTGTTTGATTCTTTTACATTAAATGTTCAGAATTTATTTTTTTTTTAAATCCCTTTCTTTGGCTGCCTTTCAAAACACCAGGGGTACCAGGGTGGAGCCTCCCAGCCCGGTGCAAACATAAAAACTTCCAGACATTTTAGAAAGACGCATTTTGCCAACAGGAAACATTACGAAGCATTAAGCACACCAAGAACAATGCAAAATCCTGCAGGGTGGGAGAACCCTTTTCCTTAATGGCAAACCAAAGGCCACTCATTTGCCAGCATTTCGCCTCCCTAATCACCGCTTGCAATTTGGCCCACGGAAAGAAGTGAGGCAAAGATTAACGGTCAGGAACGCCGAAGTTTTTTTTTTTAGACCGGGTTGAGGAGGAGGGTGAGAGATCGGTTTATGCAGAAGCAAGGAACGTCTGCCTCCTCGTTCATTGGCCACGCGAAGAACTTAAACGATGTCTAATTAAAATCCTTCATTCTAAAAGCGCCCCTTTTTCTGCGCTCCCTTGCCAAGTTTCAGGGAAGTTTCTTTGGGGGAGAAGTAGTTGGGAACCACAAGATGGAGGATTCTGTTACGGTCTACATTCCCACGGGAGGGTTTTGTTAGATTGGGGTCGAGTGCTTGACACTGACAGGGCCAGAATTAAAAGGTATGAGAACAAAGTCAAAGGCAGACATTGACACATTTTGGGTTTCTCTCCTCCAACTGGTTAAGGCACCTAGTTAGAAGCCAGGAGATGGTGAGTTGTAGTCAGTGGTGGGATTCAAATAGGGGAACAACCGGTTCTCTTGTGTGGATGCCGCTTCCGGAAGTCCATTCTGGGCCTGGGCCACAAAAAATTTAGCTACCGGTTCTGCCGAATTGGTGCGAACCGGCTGAATCCCACCTCTGGTTATAGTCCCACTTTAGGCATGAAAGTTGACAGGGTGACTTTGCAGAATTACTAGGAGACAGTGAGTTCTAGTCCCGCCTTAGGAATGAAACCGGCTGGGTGACTTTAGGCCAATCACAAGGAGATGGTGAGTTCTAGACCCACCTTAGGTATGAAAACCAGCTGGGTGACTTTAGGCCAATCACCAGGAGATGGTGAGTTCTAGTCCTGCCTTAGGCATGAAACCCAACTGGGTGACTTTGGGCCAGTCCTTCTCTCTCAATTCAACCTACCTCACAGGGTTGTAGTTGTTGGGAAACCAGGAAGAGGAAAGAGTATTAGGTATGTTCACCACCTTGAATTTTATACACATCATAAAACAAACCCAAGATTATTATTTTTTCTCTGATAGCTTTGAACGCTTTAGACACGAATGTCCAAAATAAATAATGATGCTTTACGGAGTAAATGATAATGCTGTTTCGCGCAATATGCTAAGCCATACATCTTCGTGTGTGTGGGATTCAGACCACAAACGTTTGTGCTCTAGGTGGATGCCTCAGTGTAACCCAGGACTATTCCTTCCAGTTTGGAATCCTTGTTTAATAACAAGCCAAGATTATTTTTTTAATAGGTTGATTTTAAGTCATTACAGTTAGTGGATCAGTCATCGTATTGCACCAGCCTAGGTAAGTAGGAGAATTAAGGAAATTACGGCTCCGTTAAATCGTGGGTAGCTTATTATCTAACCCCTGCTCCCTGGAGTCCTTTCCAGAGCATAAAAAAAGAAATTCATCACCCTGTTTCTTTAGATTAGACACCAAGATGAATATCTCTGGACCTGTAAGCGGTTAGGCATTTCCTGCAAAATGGCTGCATTCATTTTGCACCCCGAGCGGGCAAATTGGAGGTTTTCCAGCCAGGATGACTGGAAGAAGAAAAATGTTTGAAAAGCTTCAGTGCCATAGCGCGTGCCCCCCCCCACTTTTTTTTTTCTTTTTGCTTGCAGGATGTGGTCTTTTCTCAAGAATCCGCACCTCTTGGCAGGACTCTGACATGCTCTGACAGATTAGGTAGGAAAGTACTTGCTTTTTCTAGCTAAGAAAAAAGGATGGGTTTTTTTTAACGATTGCTTTGCAAAAATTGGAAAGGGTTGAAAAACATTCTGTGTAGTAGGGCTCTCCAAAACCGTGGCCACTTTTAGACTTGTGGACTTCAACTCCCAGAATTCCCCAGCCAGCCATGCTCTAGTCCAGGGGTAGGCAACCTTGGCTCTTTTATGACTCGTGGACTTCAACTCCCAGAATTCCTGAGCCAGCCACGCTGAGGGGAAAGGGAGGGGTTTCCAAGCTGAGCCATGCTGGCTCAGGAATTCTGGGAGTTGAAGTCCACGAGTCATGAAGGGGCCATAGTTCCCCCAATGCTGGCTCAGGAATTCTGGGAGTTGAAGTCCACGAGTCATGAGGGGGCCATAGTTCTCCCATGATGGCTCAGGAATTCTGGGAGTTGAAGTCCACGAGTCATGAGGGGGCCATAGTTC
>NW_015389392.1:10570-14188 GCF_001527695.2 Protobothrops mucrosquamatus
TGGATTCTCTCAAGAATATTAAAGGATACTCAAGACGGGGAAATATCCTGTAGTGATATTTGTCTTATTTTTTTGGAAAAATTATGCTGATGGCTGAGCCAAAAGCAACTTTCTTTCCGTTAGCCTGTTCGCAAAGGGATGTAGTAAATATTTATCATCCAGCAATGTGCCATCTTGTTATCTTACGTTTGCAAGGGATCTAACCCATAGAACAGACAGCAACAGTTGTTTTGAGAACACCTAATTCCTTTTGGCTAGGAAGAATTGGGGAGGGAATAGGGGGGGAGGCCAATCTGGCATTTGAAAAGTCTGGTTTTTTTCCCCATTTGTTAGGATAAAGCATTAGATCTCTCTCTCAAGATATATTGGCTTGCTTCAGGACAAGTCCTCTCTCAATAAAGCTGAATTTCTTGCATCTAAGCTGCTTTAAACCCGCTCGAGGCTCAGGAAAAAAAAACGTTTGCTTACTAATAATACAGTCGCTGGTACAAATACATTCCATTGACTCTGACTCTTCAAGCAGATAAAAAAAACAAAAAAAACCCCAGTATTTTTGAGCTAAGGAGTGGTCTTAAGTGTTCCTGGTTTCTCGCTCCGAAACTGCTATTTCTATTTTCACTCCCCAGAATCTGTGGAGATTCTCAAGTCCTCCAGGTCACAGCTGTCTCAAAGGTGCTTTTTCCAGAAAGGCAACTGGACTGTTGTTGGTTTTTTTCCCTCGAAAAAGAAGAAGTTGTTTCGCTTCTCGTCCCAGAAGCTTCATGGGTTCTGGCAGAACGGTGGTGAACTAATCCTTCCCTTTTTTTTCCCCACCGTCCATTCAGAACTGATGAAGCTTCTGGGTTGAGAAGCGAAACGTCCAGTTGCCTTTTGAAAAAGCACTTTTTGAGACTCCCCATAAGTATTTCAGCCATTTGTCTGAAATGGTATAGGGTTTCCTGCCTGAATGGGGGGTTGGACTAGATGACCTCCAAGATCCCTTCCAACTTTTATTATTATTATTATTATTATTATTATTATTATTATTATTATTATTATTATTATTATTATTATTATTATTATTATGGATCATCGCACAGTCAGCCAGATGTTCAGACTGGATCTGGCATTTTTGTCTGCCTATCGAGTCCTTCCCAAGGACCTGGGATAGGCAGATGTGGATGTTTGATGGTATTACAGATCTCGTCGCAGGATGGAAGCAGTTCCTAGTAAGGCCGCCTTTTGCAATTGACTCATGGCGAATTTGTCAATGCCGATGATGGTGTCCAAGTGATGCTCCAGTTGTTTTGAGGATTGCACCCAAGGCGCCTATGACTATTGGTACCGCCCTTGCTTGCCTTTGCCACAGTCTTTCTATTTCTATTTGTAGGTCTTTGTATTTTGTGATCTTCTCCAGTTCTTTCTCGTCTATTCTGCTGTCTCCAGGCACTGCCACGTCCACTCTCCAGACTTTTTTGTCTTTCTTATCGGCAATTGTTAAGTCTGGGGTGTTATTATTATTATTATTATTATTATTACTACTACTACTACTACTGTTGTTGTTGTTATTATTATTATTATTATTATTATTATTATTATTATTATTATTCAATATCTTTTTGATTTGGTGGATAGATAGATAGATAGATAATTTAATTTGTATACCGCCCTTCTCCCATAGGACTCAGGGCAGTTCACAGCATATTAAAAACAAATAATGGAAATGCTGTGAACCCATTTACCTTTGTGCTTGTGAATGACAAACTTTTTTTCCCCCTCCTGGAATATCTATATATATATATATATATTTGGGGGGATGATCTGTGAACCCATTTCCCTTTTGTGACCTTCTGACAAGCAGTCAATGGGGAAGCCGGATTCACCTAATAGCCGTGTTACTTGCTTAACTGCTGCAGCGATTTACTTAACAACTGTGGCAAGAAAGGTCGTAAATTGGGGACAAAACTGACTTAATGACTGTCTCACTTGGAAATTTTGGACTCGGTTGTGGTTGTTAAGTCAAGGACAAAGCAAAGCACTTCAGAACAGCTGCCAAGAAAACTACATGGATATAGTTGAGGGGAGCTTCAATACAGTAGAGTAGAGTAGAGTAGAGTAGAGTAGAGTAGAGTAGAGAGTAGAATAGAATAGAATAGAATAGAATAGAATAGAATAGAATAGAATAGAATAGAATAGAATAGAATAGAATAGAATAGACCTTGGAGGTCTTCTAGTCCAGCCCTCTGCTCAAGCAGGAGAACCTATACCATCTCAGTCCAGTCTCTTCTTAAAAACCTCCAGTGATGGAGCGCCCACGATTTCTGGAGGCAAGTTATTCCACTGGTTAATTGTCCTTGCTGTCAGGAAGTTTCTCCTTAATTCCAGGTTGCTTCTCTCCTTGACCAGTTTCCAACCATTGTTTCTCGTCCTTCCCTCTGGTGCTTTGGTGAATAAAGTGACCCCCTCTTCTTTGTAGCAGCCCCTCAAATACTGGAACATTGCTATCATGTCTCCCCTATTTCTTCTTTTCTTTAGACTAGCCAAACTCAAGTCCTGCAGCCATTCTTCGTATATTTTAGTCTCCAGGCCTTGGATCATCTTAGTTGCTCTTCTCTGATTTTTTTTCCCAAACTCTCAACATCTTTTTTGTCATGTGGTGACCAAAATTGGCTGCAGTGTTCCAGGTGTAGTCTTACTAGGGTTTTGTAAAGCGGTATTAATACTTCGCGTGATCTTGATTCTATGCCTCTGTTTATACAACCCAGGATTGTATTAGCTTTTTTGGCTGCTGCTAAACACTGCTGGCTCATGGTGAAGCGATCGTCCACTAGGACTCCAAGGTCCCTCTCACAGTTGCTGTACTTGTACCTTTGGTTTTTCCTGCCTAAATGTAAAACTTTGCTTTTCTCCACACTGAAACATTAAACATTAAAACAACAACAACAAAAAAGAAACTCAAGACTTTATGAGTGAATCAGTTTGGGTGAAAAACCTGTGACGTGTCCCAGAACGCACGATATAAGGAAGCCAAACCTGGTCATATCCTTCAATGTGCAATTTGGAGCATGGCACTCCTGATTTCCCACTGCCTGATCATGCAGCGTGCTCAATTGGTCATGCCTAAAAAAGGAAACGCTCCAGAAGGGTGCCCGTCTCAACCACAAAAGCTTCATCTTTTGTGGGCAGGAGGAAGTGACGCGGCGCACGCCAAACGGTGCATGTGCGGAACGATAAACAACTGTGTAGAAAGAGGATCATAAGGTTGATTCGGTCATCGGAAGTTTACACCTCCAGGTTCTTTTCAGTCTGGAACATCTGCAAATATGGGCATCTTCCCTTGATTATTCCCCCGTTCTGTACCCCACTGAAGACCCACAGCCAGCCCCCAAAAGGATAGAAGGACCTATTCAGATCAAAAAGGCCAGCTGGGTAGGGGAAAAGAAAGCCATAATGCACAGACGTGGAATGAGAAGCTGACTGCAAAAATAGGAATCATAAAGAGAGAATGTCGTTTTCGGATGTCCATGTGGCCGGCAGGATTTGTAGCTCCACTTGAGGGAAATGTTGCTTTTTCTACTCATTAAAAAGCAAATATGTTTTGTAGAAAGAAATCCCAAATAACTCGCACTCAGATATTAA
>NW_015389392.1:15550-20986 GCF_001527695.2 Protobothrops mucrosquamatus
CTTGCGTTTTGGTCATGTAACCATGGGGATGCTACTGCGATGGTTGTAAGCAGGAGGACTGGCTATATGCCACAGTGTCATTGTAACTTCAAGCGGTTAAATGAATAGTTGTAAGTCAACGATTACCTGTATAGTATAGCCTTTCTCAAACCAACTTCTCATCCCCATTAAACTTTAAACTGAATATACTTGCTTAACATGATACAAATGATTGACAAAACTATAAACAATCAGCAATAAGTCACTTGTAGAAGTTCTAGATCAAATTAAAATATAACTCTATAAGTAAGAAAAGCCAGGTTTTGGAAAACTCCCCATGGCCAACACACCACAGCCAACTCCCCATGGTCAACACACTACAACCAGCTCCCCATGGCCCACACACCACAGCCAGCTCCCCATGGCCCACACACCACAGCCAGCTCCCCATGGCCAACACACCATAGGCATGAAAGCAGTGGGTGACTTTGGGCCAATCACTAGGAGATGGTGAAATCTAGTCTTGTTTTAGGTAGGAAAGCCAGCTGGGTGACTTTGGGCCAATCAGCAAAGGATTCTGAGTTCTAGTCCCACCTTAGGTATGAAAGCCGACTGGGTGACTGGATGGATGGATGGATGCAATGGCGTAGACTTAACCTACTGGCCATTTGCCACCTGTCTGGGTGGAGACAGAATTTAACCAAACGGACTTCCCACCGTTGAAAATTCAGCTCTGGGTTGCTAGTCCAGAGAAGCAGTTTAAAAACGTCTTACAAGTAGCATATTAATTTTCAGAATATTGTAAACATCCCATGACCTTCAGGCACCACTTATCTAAACACTATTGTATTAAGAATCTGGTGGCAGAGATCAAAAGACAATTGTCTACACAGACACTTTGGCAGAAATTAGATTAAAACTTATCTGCAGGCGGCCACATGGGGTCCCAGCCTATTTCCCCCCCCCCCCGTGAGCTTGCACAGTTTCCCAAGGGAATAGATGAACTTGAGAAAACCTAAAAGATTCCCATTCCTTTGAGAAGCTCACTTGCTCAGGGCTTAGGTGAAAATGAGCAGAGCTGCTCCTATCTGCATGAAAACTACACGTATCGCTGGAGTTTTCAAGAGGAGACTGGACAGGATCTCCTGCTTGAGCAGGGGGTTGGACTAGAAGACCTCCAAGGTCCCTTCTACCTTTATTCTGATTTATTGATTGAGCTCCTTTAAACTGCCTAATTCCATGCAATCAGAGCTACTTTGGGCCCTCCTGAGATTGGGGATTATGAGATAATAATAATAATAATAATAATAATAATAATAATAATAATAATAATAATAATAATAATAATAATAATAATAATAATAATAATAATAATAATAATAATAATAATAATAATAAAGTTGGAAGGGACCTTGGAGGTCATCGAGTCCAACCCCCTGCTCAGGCAGGAAACCCTATACCATTTCGGACAAAGGGCTGTCCAGTTTCTTCTTAAAAACTTCCAGTGTTGGAGCATTCACTGCTTCTGGAGGCAGGTTGTTCCACTGGTTAATTGTTCTCACTGTCAGGAAGTTTCTCCTTAGTTCTAGGTTGCTTCTCTCCTTGGTTAGTTTCCATCCGTTGCTTCTTGTCCTGCCTTCAGGCACCTTGAAGAATAGCTTGACTCCCTCTTCTTTGGGGCAGCCCCTGAGATATTGGAACACTGCCATCATGTCCCCCCTGGTCCTTCTCTTCATTAAACTAGACATACCCAATTCCAGCAGCCGTTCCTTATATGTTTCAGCCTCCAGTCCCCTGATCATCTTTGTTGCTCTTCTCTGCACTCTTTCTAGAGTCTGTCTCAACATCTTTAAGATAGATAACCTTTATTGTCATTTTTTTACTGTGGGCACAATGGCACACATCAAAAATGAAATTTAGTCGCCCGCTCTCAAAAGTGAAACACATACATGACACACACCTAAAACATACTACGTACAACATACGTATAGACCCACACCCGTACATATACATAACAAATAAATATTAAACACTGTCCATCTTGAATATATAACGGAAGGAGGAAGCTTGAGAGTTCACAAGGTTAATGCTGTATGGAATGAAACTCTGGCTGAATCTGGACGTTCTGCTACCGTCATCCATAGATTTGAAAGGGCATCTAGTTAGGAAGTTTAAGCTTGAGTGTCAACCCCCAAAAAGACTCTATTCACACCACACTTTTAATCCAGTTATTGTGGCAAATATCCCCTTTTGGCACATTTTACCGAGCAATGTTTCATGTGACCCCAGAAAAGGGCTGAATTTCAGTAACTGCAAACAGGGCACTGCAAAAATTAAAGAGGAAATTAAATTGCATCGCACTTAAAAAGACAATTAAATCTGGGGGGGGGGCACCAAACTCTGGCAACACCCCCTCCTTAATTCATCCCTGCCTTCATTTTCCAAAATGCAGCCCTCCTGTTTATTTTAGCCCCTCCCCTGACTTGGCAAAAAAAAAAAAAAAGAATCGCCTCCCGGAATAAAGATGTCCCCGGTAGCTTCACAAAGGGGAAAAAAAAAGTACCGCTCTAGGCCTCTCTTTCTATGGCCCTCTCTCTTTCCCCCGAATCGCTCTCATTCATTTCAAGGCACGGCGGCCGGGACCATAGAGACGAGGACGCTAGAAGGGCCGCGAGGGATAGAAGCGGGGCTGGGACCGCGAATTCTTCGCCTCCTTCCGCATTTCTGGGCCCAGCTGCGGACGGAGCGACGGCTGGGGGCAAGGCAAGGTAAGGGGGATGCTCGCCCCGGCTCTCTCGCCTTTCTCCTGCTTGAACAGGGGGTTGAACTAGAAGATCTCCAAGATCCCCATTGCACAAGCGGCTGGCAGGAGCAAGGTTTGCCCCCGGGCTGCAAAAGCAATGGGTGTGTTATGTGTGTGCCTACGAGGGGTGGGTGTGTACGCGTGTGTCAGTGTCAGAGGCAGAAATTAGGGGGTGGGTGTGCAAGCATGCAAAGGGGGAAGGTGGCTTGAGCATCCTTGGAGAATGCTTCGACTTCACCATCTTTGCCAAAGAGAGGGTCTCTTATTCGTTTTGTTTATTGGCTTGTTTGTTTGTTTATTTATTTAAGATCAGGAAAGGTTTGGGTAATTGTAGCCTTCATGTGACATCTGCCCATATTAGCTTAGTTTCTAAGCTAGTGTAAGCCAAAATTATGAAGAATTCTGCCCTAATGGTATATATAAATGCTATATATACTATAATAATACCATTATATATAATGGTATATATAAATTATATACATACATATACATATATATGTATATACATATATCTCCTGCTTGAACAGGGGGTTGAACTAGAAGATCTCCAAGATCCCTTCCAACTCTGTTATTCTGTTAATATCCACAAATTGCCCCTAATACCGGAAACATCTAACCCATAAAGCCCCTGTGTAAGTTTCCAAATAAACCACAAACAAACTAGAAGCTGAAAGCAAACCATGGTTTTGATTCTGGCCTCTTACAAGGGGGGGGCAGTTTAAAGCCTCTGATTTTTATCTCCATAATTTGCTGAACATTTGATGTGAAAAACCAAATGAAGGCACTTAAGGGTGGGCCAGTCAGAATACTGGATCATGCAAACACAATTAACTGATTACTGATTGCCAAAATGCTTTTGAAGTATAGCTGTCCAGCTAGCTGTTCTGAAATTTTGAACCTTCTTGCTCGCCACTCTCCTTCACTTTTCCTCCCCATCTCTCAATCTATGCTCAGTTTTGCAATTCCAAAAGCATTTCAGGAATGCCACATCCATTCAGAACTTCCTGCTTCAGTCTCCGCCCACTTCTAAGCTTTGGTATATGCAGCCTTTAAAGGTTTTTTCAGCTCCTTGCCAAAGAAATGAATCTCTGAATTTTGCAGAGGTCATCGTTTGAGAAATAATTTTAAATCAAAAGGGATTACAATTTTCTTCTGTCGTGCTTTTAATAGTGTCTCCCTTCCAGTTCCTGTAAAATGTCTTGTTTGGACATTAAGATAAAGCTGTTGAATTCAAGCAACCAGGTTTTGAAAATATCAGGTAGAATCTGGATGGTTGGTTATCTGGGTTAAATGTTAAAATCTTTCATAATTGCAGATGCTTCAAGGCAGGGGTCTTCAAACTTGGCCCTTTTATGACTTGTGGACTTCAACTCTCAGAATTCTTCAGCCAGCATGCCTGGCTGAGGAATTCTGGGAGTTGAAGTCCACAAGTCATAAAAGGGCCAAGTTGGAAGACCCCTGCTTGTGGACTTCAATTCCCAGAATTCCACAGCCAGCATGCCCAGCTGAGGAATTCTGGGAGTTGAAGTCCACAAGTCATAAAAGGGCCAAGTTGGAAGACCCCTGCTTGTGGACTTCAACTCCCAGAATTCCACAGCCAGCATGCCCAGCTGAGGAATTCTGGGAGTTGAAGTCCACAAGTCATAAAAGGGCCAAGTTGGAAGACCCCTGCTTCAAGGGATACAAGCCATTATCTAGTGACCTTGTCTCCTGCAATAACAGGCACCATTTTCCTAAGTCTATTTACTGAAGTCCGGGTTGAAAACTGTATTAGTTTATCAGAATATATAATACAAAGAAAATGAACATAATGGAAAACTAAGGGAGAAAAAAGGGAGAAGGAAAAAGAAGGGAAAAAGGAAAAAAAGCATTGACTTCTGATTCTCTTTAGCACAGTAGAAGATAACAGCATTACAACCTCAACTCTTTACTTTTACACAATAATGTAAATTATAGATATAATATAAATACTGTATAAATCCCGGATGCTGCAGCCATCATAAAAGCTCAGAAGGCACATTAATAAAACCTTTGAGGAAGATGGGTGGTTCCAAAAAATATGAAAAAAATAAAATAAAAATAGGAAGTTGGATCAAAAGCCGGTCTCCCTACACGGAGAGCATCTTTCAGAATAGAGACAAAAATCTGATGTTGCTAAATTATAAATTTTACTATAGAATGCAGCTGATGAGATAAGAGGTGCTGGGACTTGTCAATCAGTTGCGTCTGGAAAGTTATGGGCTCTCCACCCTGTCCAAGAACATTCATGGGAAGTGTTTTGAGTACAACAATATTCTTGCTCAATCCATTTTGCAAAGAGAAGTGGGAGCTTTGTTACAGACCCTACAATGTTCGAGTTGTTGGCAGAAGGCTTCAGTAGCTAATGAGTAGCAGGATGCCCAGCCAAATACAGTCATATTTCTGAGATGAGCAGACTTACACATTCATTGAAATAATATTTTTCAAAGATTCAGTAGCTGTCCTTTGGGGTTGCTGAAATTTTACTTTTGACGGCAGACTTAGCCGGAGACGTCATTTCAGTTTCCCAGTTCAGTTTTTTTTTAGAACTTCGCTAAGATACAACAAAGACATCGGACCAAAATGTCTTATGGAAAAGAAGAACTGGGGAGGGGGAGGGGGGAAATGAGACAGAA
>NW_015389392.1:23143-27675 GCF_001527695.2 Protobothrops mucrosquamatus
GCATAAAAACTTTACTTTGATGTAAAAGTCATAATAGCTGCTGGTTAAACTTGAGACATTCCGTTTGCAAGTGACATAATGTCTAATTATTATCCTCAGTCCTTGCACTCTTTACTGAAGTACCACTGAATACAGATAATCCTGGATTTACAATCCTTTGTTTAGTGCAGGGGCCTTCAAACGTGGCCCTTTTATGACTTGTGGACTTCAACTCCCAGAATTCCTCAGCCAGCATGGCTCAGCTTGGAAACCTCTCTGTTTCCCCTCAGGATGCCTGGCTGAGGAATTCTGGGAGTTGAAGTCCATGAGTCATAAAAGAGCCAAGGTTGCCTACCCCTGCAATAGGGGAAGCTGAAAAAAAGTGCAAAACTCACGCCATTTATCCCTTTTCCTGGAGTGCAAGCCTTTCACTGACCTGTTGGTTTCCTTCCCCCCCCCCCTTCCCCTCTACAGCTTTGGATCGCATCCTGCCTCTTTCGGAACAGGAAAGCATCTGTGGTTGAAGCCTCGCAGGTGTCTTTCTATAGGTCACTTCCTCCCTTTCAGACCGAGGTACGTTCGACAAAACCCCCACAGTGCTGAAATGTCTTGTGCCTTTCCTCTTCGGTGGCTGCAGGTAGTCTAAATAAAGAAACAATTAATTTCATATAAAAAAGATGCACAGGCGACATCCTTAGGCACGTCCACACAGACACGGTCACAAACCCCCACCCAAGGTTAGTCTTTGCCTGACCGCTCGGATGCTAGCGTTGTTCCATTTGTTTGAAAGAGGTTCTTAAGTTCTGCAACCCGAGATTCAAAGCACGGCAGATAGTCCCCAAGGTACGACGGATTGCTTAGCGGCCGTTCGAAGCTCTGACAGACCTCCCCACGGCTACTTCAAATCTGGATTTGAAGTTCCCGCAGTTGGTTGTATTTTGCCATAAACCGGCATTTTGGTTTGTCTGGCAAAAAATACCCGTTGTGGAGAATGGATTTGCTTAATGGCCTCAAGTGTGTCGTGGTTCCGATAGAGGAGAGCAGTTTTTATTTTGTGGGAAAATTGTGGCAATAATTTAATGGCCACCCGTATCTGTTTACGACACGCCCGTGAAAAAGGTTGTAAAATCAGTCACAAGTCGCATGGTGACCTGCTTAATGACTAGCACAGCTTGCGACCATAATTCCAGGCTCAATTATGGTCATAAATCAAGGATTGCCTATATCATGGGTAGGCAACCTTGGCTCTTTTATGACTCGTGGACTTCAACTCCCAGAATTCCTGAGCCAGCATGGCTCAGCTTGGAAACCTCTCCCTTTCCCCTCAGCATGGCTGGCTCAGGAATTCTGGGAGTTGAAGTCCACCAGTCCTAAAAGAGCCAAAGTTGCCTACCCCTGGCCATTACTGTCGTACTGACCTGGAGGTTGTTAAGTTACCAATTTGGCAGGAAGGCAGAAATTCAGGGTACGTGATGGTGTTTGTGTTTTCCTTCTGAGCAAGCAGGGTGGGCTAGATCCACACCTCAGGCTAAATCACAAACCATGGTCTACATGTTTTGTGGGTCAAGTCTGGCCATTAAGCTAGGCTACAGATAAAAAAAAAATTGTGGCATAATATGTATGTGACCCCATCAGAAAGGCTTCTTAATTGCATTGCCATGTTATAGTTCAATTTGGAAAGCATGATTAACAGTTTTAAAACGAGCTCTAATATGTCAGTGAAGCTTGTTATCCTTGCTTTGCTTCTTAAAACTTTTTAAAAAATCATTGTAGTAGGAAACCAGATTGGTTTCTCTTGCTAAGAGGGAGACGTGATTGTCTCTTTTGTGGCTTACAAAACAGAATTGTATGATTCTCTGCATATGATTGCCCAAATGGATTAAGTAATGCACGCATTCAGTGTGTAGGTAGCCTTTGTGTTATACCAAAGAATATTCAATTTGTACTTCCTTGTTACTAAACATGACCCATTCATTGGAATGCATCCTCTTGGGTGGACTAGGATAAAAAACCTAAATATTAGTCATTTAATGATGCATTCCATGTGACTCGCCCTTGAATACATAGCGTTCTTTTTTACACCTCACTTTTATTTGAGTTCAGTAAAAAAAAACAAAGATGATTAGGGGACTGGAGGTTAAAACATATAAGGAACGGTTGGGTATGTCTAGTTTAACAAAGAGAAGGATGAGGGGGGACATGATAGCAGTGTTCCAATATCTCAGGGGCTGCCACAAAGAAGAGGGAGTCAAGCTATTCTCCAAAGCACCTGAAGGCAGGACAAGAAGCAACGGATGGAAACTATCCAAAGAGAGAAGCAACCTAGAACTAAGGAGAAACTTCCTGACAGTGAGAACAATCAAGCAGTGGAACAACCTGCCTCCAGAAGCGGTGAATGCTCCAACACTGGAAGTTTTTAAGAAGAGACTGGACAGCCATTTGTCTGAAATGGTGTAGGGTTCCTGCCTGAGCAGGGGGTTGGACTCGATGACCTCCAAGGTCCCTTCCAACTTTATTATTATTATTATTAAAATACACATTCAGCATACATGAATATGTTTGTGTCTCTGGATTCCAGCCTCATAAATGGAAAGATTGATTAATAGGTTTCAGATTTAGTGCATAAATGTTTTGTATTTTTTCCCCCCCAGGTTTTAGAAATTTGGTGTGCAGGAACATGTCTCAGTCTGGAGAAAAAGTAAAGGTGAGTTAGAACTTGGGACATTAGCCCATCAAAACAATTCTTAGCTTTCAATGTTTTATTTTGGCTTTTAGGGTTTAAAGGCTGTGTTTTGCCATCACTTTGGGGCGGGACAGTAAAGAAAAGAACAGCTGGAAGGAATTTTAGAGAATTATTGTTGTTTAAATAAATAGCCCACTTTCATAACTTGAAACAATCCAGCTTTATTCGTTCAACTTTCTGTTCGACAGACTGGAGGAAAAAGAATAGAAAATTTTCTGCAAATTGCCGAATCCATTGCAGAAAACAGTGGATAACAACAGCAGATCAAAACGAGACAGGAATCTTTAGTATAAAATTGACTGAATATCCTGGTTTCCCCCCTTCCACAGCCCAATGTTTTAAACATAACTTTTCAGCATGAATTTTCAAGCAAAGGATAGCTAACAAAAGATTTTCTTGGGTTTCTTCATTATTATCTGCGAATGAACGAGTAAAACAGCCGTATGCTGTGAATGATGGTTGTTATGCAGCCAATCCAGTTTGATATTTAAGCTGGTTTTGGATTGAGTAGAAAGCTGAGATCTCCCTACAGGGCGAAACGAAATGCTTTTCCAAACATTCCTTTGCTGCTTCAGATTCTCAAGAAGTGGTAAAAAGAGGAAGTAAAACTAACCCCGTATTTTCTCGCAGTGAGAGTCTATAGAGACTCTGTGTAATTCTTGCAGAGATTTCCTCTTAAACCACGTTCGTCGCCCTCTTCCACTTGCATACAAGCCAGGGAAAGGAAATAGGAACCACAGTATTCCCATTACAACTCAGTATACAGCAACGTTTCTCAACCTTGGCGACTGTAAGATTTGTGGACTTCAATTCCCAGAATCCCCCCCAGCCACCTATATATTGAAATCCACACATCTTAAAAGTCACCAAGGCTGAGGAACACTTGTCTGATGGGTTGCTTTATTTATTTATTTTTGTTCTCCTTAAGTTCCTTGCATATTTCACTTTTAAGATCCTGGTCTCCAGCTTGCAACTTCCCAACTTTGGTGTGTTTTCATAAATTCCGCCTCCAATTCGCTGCTTTCATTAATGGGTTTCTCGTTCCAGTTTTCCGACTCGGCTGGATACGTGGGGTTTGCCAATCTCCCCAACCAAGTTCACCGGAAGTCGGTTAAGAAAGGGTTTGAATTCACCCTCATGGTTGTCGGTACGTGGATTTGATTTTCCATATCGGATGGAAACTAATCAAGGAGAGAAGCAACCTAGAATTCAGGAGAAACTTCCTGACAGTCAGAACAATTAACCAGTGGAACAACCTGCCTCCAGAAGCGGTGAATGCTCCAACACTGGAAATTTTTAAGAAGAGACTAGACAGCCATTTGTCTGAAATGGTATAGGGTCTCCTGCCTGAGCAGGGGGTTGGACTTGATGATCTCCAAAGTCCCTTCCAATTTTTATTATTATTATTGTTGTTGTTATTGTGGATGCTTTGTTTTATTGGGTGTGGTGAAGATGATCCATTTTATGCTTTCCAAATATTATTTATAATTTTGGTTTCTAGGGCGTTCCTTTCTTGCTTTTATCTGTGTAAGCCACCTAAAGGTTTTGATAAAGTGCTGTGCAAAAACCTGGAATCAAGTCACTAAATAAAATACGGAGCAGAGCAACCACTGCAGAAGCAGTGCGGTGTATCAGTTACGGAGTTGGACCCTGGATTAAATCCCTTTGGGATTTTAAGATGATTTTTAGCATCCAGGATGAAATTTATCTCCCCATAAGACGATTGTTAGGGGAATAAAATGAAAGCAGATTGCCGTACGTGCAGATTTGGCTTTTTCTTTTATTTCTAGATAAGAAAGAGAAAGTCAGA